>NC_141545.1:33405602-33623102 GCF_021556685.1 Rattus norvegicus
AAGGGTGCTGAGGCTGTACGTCGTGAGCCAGGAACCTGGTGACCATGAGAAACTGACTAACGTCTATCCAGCCCCCAGCAGGTGAAGGTAGGAACATCAGGGTCATTCTGAAGTTCAAGGCCAGGCTGGGTTTCGTGCCTTTAATTAAAGCGCTCAGGAGGCAGATCTTGAGACTGGCCTAGTTTACATACTGAGTCTCAGGCCAGCCAGGACTACATAGTAAGAGCCTCGCTAATAAATAAACAAACAAACAAACAAACAAACAAATAAATAAATAAATAAAATGTATTTAATGACAGAGACTCAATAAACTAATCCATTATCATGTGGGCAAGTTTTTGGCTTCCAGGAGCTCAGTGGTTTCAAGGTTATTAATCTCTGTAGTAAATCCCAAGGTCTGAGCAGTGCCCCAAACAAGCCTGGTCTCCTTCCTCTTACTCTGTCGAAACATCCAGCCCAAAAGCAACTTACGGGAACACAGGGTTTATTTGTCTCGTACTTTCAGATCGTAGTCCGTCAGAGAGGAAAATTGGGGGAGAAAGGTAAGCTGAAAATATGGGGACACTGTAGTCTCACTTGCAGGCTACTGCCTGCTTAACTTATTTTTTATATAGTCTAGGATCGTAGCTCAAGGAATGATGCCGCCCACTGTGGGCTCCTCCCTCCTACATCAATTAACAATCAAAATAATTCCCTGTAGACAAGCCAACAGGCCAACCTGTCCTAGGCAGTTTTTCAATTGAGATTTCCTTCTCAGGTGACAGCTGTATCAAGCTGACAATTAAGGTTGACTAAGACCTTGCCCAGAAACACACTGCGTGCAACAATTAGAGTACATGTGGCAGTCTGAATGAGAAACGTCCCCCAAGGGCTCACGTAAATGATTTTGTGTATCATATATATTATAGAGTCCACAGTGAAAGAGAAATGTCATTTGTCTTTCTGAGCCTGGCTTCCTATAATCATCTCCAGTATCAACTTTCCTACAGAGGTAATTTTGTTCTTCTTTATGGTCCAATAAAATGTGTCTGAACATTTTCTTCATCCATTCATATGCTGATACAGAGTGTGACTCCGTCCCCATCTTGGCTAGTTGGCAGTTGTAGCCGTTTGGCTACAGAGCTACAGTAAATTCAGCTGTGCAGTTATCTCTGTGGTACTCTGACTCAAAGAGCTCTTCAGGTTAGGCCAGCAAGAGGCTCAGGATGTAAAGGTGTTTGCTGCCAAGCCTGAGTTTAATCCCTGAAACCCATGTGGTGGACGGAGTGAACAAAAGTGCAGACGTGACAGGCGATGAGAACTTCTGAGGTTGGGCTTACGCATTTTGCATTATGACATGGCCTCAAGCCTTTAGGGGAATGGAGCCCAGGGAAAGGCAAGTGCTGGTCTGAATGGCAATGACCCCCATAGGCTCATGTGCTCGAATGCTTGGTCCCAGTTAGTGGAACTGTTTGGGAAGGACTTGGAGGTCCGGCCTTGTTGGAGGCAGTGTGTCACTGGGGGTGGGGCTTGGAGGTTTCAAAAGTTCATGCCTTTCCCAGTTAGCGCTCTCTGCCTCCTACTTGTGGATAGGATGTGAGCTCTCAGCTCCTGTGCCACGCCCGCCTGATGTAGCCACGCTTCCTCCCATGACAGTCATGGACTCCACTCTGAAACTGAAAGCCCAATAAACCTTTCTTTTTTTTTTTTTGGTTCTTTTTTTCGGAGCTGGGGACCGAACCCAGGGTCTTGCGCTTCCTAGGTAAGCGCTCTACCACTGAGCTAAATCCCCAGCCCCAAACCTTTCTTTTATAAGTTGTCTTGATCATGCTGTCTCTTCACAGCTACAGAAAAGTAACTAAGACTTTGGACATAAAAAGATTGCCAAATCTAAGCCCGGTGGAAGCGATGCATGCATATAACCCCATCACTTGGAAGGCAGATACTGATGGATCTGAGTTCCTGGACGGCCTGAGCTACACAGAGAAACCCTGTCTTGAAAAAAAAAAAAAAAAAGATTGACAGATCTGGTGGGCTGGAGAGATGGCTCAGTGGTTAGGAGCACTGGCTGTTCTTTCAGAGGTGCAGAGTTCAATTCCCAGCACCCACTGGGAGCTCACTACTGTCTATAACTATACCTCCTAG
The DNA here is from genome assembly GCF_021556685.1 of Rattus norvegicus. Taxonomy (NCBI): domain Eukaryota; kingdom Metazoa; phylum Chordata; class Mammalia; order Rodentia; family Muridae; genus Rattus; species Rattus norvegicus. Next base: position 33,407,727 of record NC_141545.1, read on the forward strand.
TGGTGTAAAAATGTACACCAGAGAAAGACACCCATATGCATAAATAAATCTTTAAAAACTTTCCCAAATCTGAAGATGCAATGATAGAAGCTAAAGTGAAAAGTGAGACAAGAAACAAAGGATTGAACTTATAGAAACATCAGTGAACTTTGGCCGAATGCAAGCAGCCATGAAGACATGGAGCACAGTCCCCGAGGAACAAGGAGAGGACATAATAAAGAACTGAAGAAACGTCCTTCCTTATTCACAGCCTCAAAAGCCAAGAGAGGCCTATGGAGCAGCAGGAGGCGGTTGTACTGGGAGGACCCCACATCTTAACTTCTGCGACAACCACCACAGTCGACATGCTGTTGAGGTCTCCACGCCTGATCACGTGGTCTGGTCCTTGATCGATACACTCTTCATGAACGTCTGCTGCCTGGGTTTCACAGCGTAGCCTACTCCATGAAGTCGAGGGACAGGAAGATGGTGGGTGATGTGACTGGGGCCCAGACCTACGCCTCCACTACCAAGTGCCTGAACATCGGCCCCCTGATCCTCACCATCCTGACAGCCATCGTCATCATTGTTTACGCCACTAGAAAACCGCCATCTTGCAGTAGACAACAGATTCTGGGGTCTTCCCCAGAATCTTGCTGTGTGTTCCACTGTCTTAACTGCCCCTGCCCCAAACCCCACATATACGCAAATATTACACTCACATGGCTGTTCATAGTGGATTCAATAAAGTGCATGAGCTGTGACATTCAAAAAATAAAGAACTGAAGAAATAATAAAACTCAAGCAACGGGTTGGAGAGATGACTTGTATGGGTTAAGAACACTGGCTACTCTTCCCGTAGACCTATGTTCAACACGCAGCACCCATACTGTGGATCCCAACCATCCAGTTCCAGGGATCGGAAGCCTTCTGGCCTCTGGAGGTGGTGCCTAAACGTACAAGCAGGAAAACCAAGACCCCGGATTTGAACTCAGCACCATGAACACTAGGCATGATGGGACATGTCTATAATCTCAGCACTTGGAAGGTGGAGGAAGGAGGATCAGAAGTTCAAGGTCACCCTCAATTTGACAGTGAGTTTGAAACCGTCCTGGAATACACAAGACCCAAAGGAAAGCCTGAGAAAGAGCCGAGGAGAGTCGTGGGGTGAGTAGGAGTGTCCTCCAGCTCTGCCCACCCCAGGTCCACTGGACAGACTAACACCTAGGTATGTCCAGACAGCGTCAGAAATGGAGGACTCTGAGGAAATAAATGCTCCTCTGATGGGGTCAAGAAGTAAGTAGTTTATATAAGGCAGTGCCACTGTGAAAGGTGGGCTGGCTGGAGGAAGTATGTCATGGATGAGTGGCTAAGGGTGTGGCTGCTTCCTGTCTCCAACTATCTACTTCCTACGCTGAGGTCTCTCCCAGGCAGTTCTGCTGCTGCGTGGCTCTATCTCCCTACAGACCCAGAAACGCGGGCCACATGGGCACAGACCACACAGGCTGAGCGCCTGAAACTGAGCTAGATGAATGCTTCCTCCAGTGCTGTTTATCTCAGGCCCCAGTGCCCTAAGTCCTGACTCACACATGCTATGACCCGACTGCCACACTAACCAACATGAGACTTGTCCCCTGTGACAAGCCTGTCCCATGTTTCCCATCCCGGGCATCAAGCCGAGCACACGGGAGAGCAGGGATCCCCAGTCCAGCAGGTGGTCACCTTGTTTAGTTAGGGCCTCCCGCAGAGCAGGCGTAATCATAGCTCTCGCTTCGCTGTCTTCATTCTTCTCTGAGTTCCTGTGCACGACAACTTTCTCCTCCGGTTGAGCCTTTTCTCTCTGTGTTCAATTGAGAAAATAAAATCCAGAATGAGTAACAACCAAGACTCCATAGCAACAGTGAGGAGGTTCATGCGACCAAGGAAGACGCAGCATCGCACAGGGTGATCTCGCTGACAGAGAGATGACGATCAAAAGACACGCTACCAGGGTCAACAGGTAAGTAGGCGAAACAAAACAGAGCAACCATAAAAACCCAGCCTAGGGGTTGGGGATTTAGCTCAGTGGTAGAGCGCTTGCCTAGCAACCGCAAGGCCCTGGGTTCGGTCCCCAGCTCCAAAAAAAAAAACAAAAAAACAAAAAAACAAAAACCCAGCCTAAGCAAGTAGTTCATCTGTTGAAAAAGTACGTAATTTTTACTAGACTTTACTTGCTCAATGAGAGCGTATGTGTGTGGCAGTCAGAAGACAGCACCTCTGTGTGCATCCCAGCGACCTAACTCAGGCATTCAGGCTGGGTGGCAAGCACCTTTACCCCCTGAACCATCCTGCCCGCCCCAAGATCAAACTTTTTAACAACCAAACATAGACAAACTGCCTAACTTTGGAAAATTACTGACTTTCTCTGAATTTCAACTTCTTAACCTGGAAGGGGGGACAGAGAGCAAGTATTAAATAAACTATCGTTCGGGGGGGAAAGGGAGTGCATGCCTTCAACCCCAACTCTCAGGAGGCAGAGGTAGGTGGGTCTCTGTGAATTCGAGGCCAGCCTGGTCTACAGAGCTAGTTCTAGGCCAGGCAGAGAAATCTTGTCTTGAAAAACAAACAAACAAAAAACAATAAAAAAAAATAAACAAACAAGCAAACTACAGTTCCTAGCAGGAGGTGCACCCTCCACTGGCATACTTGAGAAAGGAGGCAAAGAAAAGCAGAAGAGAAGGGGGAAAGAGGGAGGGAGGGAGAGAGGAGGGAAGGAGATGGGGATCAAGGGCAGCAACCCCACAAATGGTGAATGAACACAGTTCAGGCTGACTCTCCCACCTTCTCGCTCTGAGAAACATCAACCACGCTCCATCTTCAAAGTCAGCACTCCAAATGCCTAAGTGTGATCACAGTGCAAAGCCAATGCGAGACGCCCTCTGCCAGTGCAGCCTCCAAATGGAATTAAAAAAAACATTAAAAAAAAAGCCCTCGATCATGTGTTCTCATCGGTGGCCATACACCAAGTTTAAGGCCAGCCTGGGCTCATCTGACCCTCTCTCAAAGAAATAGTAACAATGAAAAAACAAAAAGGCAAAAAGAGGGATGGGATTCGGGCTGTAACTCAAAGGCACTACAGAGCCCAGCATACACAATGGTTCCTGGGTTCACGCACAGCAACACAATAAATTCAATACATGTATGCAAACATATACAGATGAAACAAAGACAGAAAAAACACTGGTGGCACTGAAGGTGAAAAATACACACAGCCCCTTCCCTTTGATGGCTTTATGGGAAACTTTAAAATTCTATGAGCTGGCAGCTTCCAGGTCCAACATCACTCAATTCCAGAACAAACAGCAAAGACCGTATCGGTACTGCGTTCTCTAGCGACCTCTACTGGCCACCAGACGAAAAGCAAAGAAATGTGTCCTTACAAATGCGTCCTCCTAGGCAAAGCTTTAAGGAAGGTTTAACCAGGTGTAAATTCCAGAATTCTATCTAAATCTGCTACTTCATTTTCCATTTTAAGACTGTTTCTATAAAAAAAATTACATTTTCAGCCAAAAGCCAAAAATTACTTTCACTGTATTACAGTCTGACTGATTTGGAAAAAAGGCCATAATAGAACTCACATTTTTGTTTTTTGGTTTGTTTCTTTGTTTTAGACAGGGTTTTTCTGTGTAGCCCTGGCTATGCTGGAACTAGCTCTATAGACCAGGCTGGCCTGGAACTCACAGAGATCCTCCTGCCTCTGCCTCCCCAGTGCTGGGATTCAAGTCCTGTACAGCACCACCACTGGGCTTCCACTTGAAATCTTAATGGTAACGAATCCTCCTCAGCCTCGAATGCCCGCAGTAAACCAGTTGTCCTCTCCTCAGCCTCTGCATAAGATCTACCTGCCCTCCCAGGAGCCTTTAATTTAGGAAAGGCCAGAGAGAGGGCTCAGCAAAGAGGTATGCTTGCCACAAGACTGATAACTTGAGTCCAATCGTGGGGACCCGCAGGGCGGAAGGAGAGAGGCACCCATTCATAGATGCTGTCCTCTAGCTATGCCGCTATGCCCGTGTGCTCCTACACACATACAACACACGAAGTACATACATATGTGAAGTAAGTGTAATTTTTTTTTCCGGAGCTGAGGACCAAACCCAGGGCCTTGCATTTGCTAGGCAAGCGCTCTACCACTGAGCTAAATCCCCAACCCCAATGTAATTTTTAATGTTCAAAGTTCATGTAAATACAACAAAACAAAAAGGACAAACAACAAAAACAGAAACCCTTCCAGGTGGAAGCCAGAGAAATTAAACTGCCTTCCCTTCAAGTCAGAAGCGTGCTACGCCAGAATCCAGGAGCTGAACAGACCACAGGCTCCAACTGCAGCATCCCCAAAGGATCAGTACCTTTTCCCTCTTCACGGGGTTCATGATGTTGCCCAGGTCCTCGACATCAACCACAGAATTCAGGCTCTGATAACCCTTGGTCCCGTGCTCGTCCTCGCTGCTGCTCTCACAGGGCTCTTCCTCCTGCAAGGCGAGAACTTCAGAACCAGCACAAAGCCAGCACAAAGAAGGCACAAAGCCAGCACAAAGCAGGCACAACCCTTCTCACTCCGCCCTCCAAAGCGGTCCTGTTCGTTTTATGGTTTGGGTGATTTTGTGTTGCTCGGTACAGATTCCCTATCACAATCTTGGGCAGGTGCTTCTCCACTGCCACACTTCAAAGTACCCGCACAGTGTTTTTGTGTGATTTTTCTCTGTGCTTCTTTTAATCATTATTCTGAGTTACATGCATGAGCGCACGTGCGTGTGGAGTCAATGCTTTCTTTCACCTATGCGGGTTCCAGGGATGGAACTCAGGTCGTCAAGCCTGGTGGCAGGTGCCTTGACATTCTGAGGCATCTTACTAGCCCCGCCTTTATAGAATTAATTTTTAAAAATATACACCATCTTAGACCTCTGGCATCAAAGCAATCCCTGTGAAAAGGCATCACAGAAGGCGTCTGGAGAGATGGCTCAGTGGTTAAGGGCATCGACTGCTTTTCCAGGGCTCCTGAGTTCAGTTCCCAGCACCCACATGGTGGCTCACAACTGCCTCTGATGTCGGTTCTAGGGGATCTGGGGCCCTCTTCTGGCCTCCATGGGTGGCTGCTGCACCCATGTGGTACACAGACCTACTTGCAGAGCATATGAACAAACCTCAGAGGGACAAAAACTAATCCCTCAGAAAACCTGCCAGGCGAAATCAGACGGGACAATGATCAGGGATGAAGACGCCAGGCGGAAGGCGGGGCCAGGCTGCGGGCGTAGCTCAGTGGAACAGCTCTTCCCAGCAGGCTTGGGGCCACTGTGACGCTGCAGTAATGGTGCCTGCCACAAAGACGGACAGCTTGGGTCCTACCTCCTGGATCCACTTGGTGGACGGAGGGAAGCGACTTTTACAGGAGGTCATCTGACCTCCACACGTGCTCTGCGGTATGTGTGCACATATGCAAACGCACACACACACACACACACACACACACACAATTTTTTTTTATATTTTGGGCAGAAGCTTGTTTGCTTCTAGATGACAAAATAGTAACATGTCACAAAAAACGTCACCTAACAATGGGCCATATGTGTGGCGGTGGCCCCATGAGCCCATACTGCCTGTGACATCCGTTTCTTTCAGCCTATGAGCTGATACCCGCCCAGCACTGGAACAGCCTGAACATGTCACTGCTCAGAACGTGTCTTGAGGTTAAGTGCTATGTGCCTGTGACTCATTTCTGCAGGCGAGGACAGCGAAGTGATTTCAATTCAGTGCTGGATAAAGGGCCAAAGGTCAGCATTTCTGGAAAAATAAAGAATCTCAGCCTCAGCTACACAGCTCTGCCAGGCTTGACCCAGACGCTGCTGCTCAACCGGGAGGGATGAGCACAGCTGGGACCCCAAACCCTCAGAGGAGAAGGCTGGAGAGGTAGACAGACTGACAGACTGACAGAGTGCTTCCACAGCACACAAAGTGCCTGGGTTCCTTCCGTCCCAGCACTGGATAAACACAGCCTGGTGATGCACACAGCCTGGTGATGCACACACAGCCTGGTGATGCACACAGCCTGGTGATGCACACAGCCTGGTGATGCACACCTATATTCCCAGCTCGATGAAGGTGGAAGAAAGTTCAAGGTCACCCTCAATCAAGTGGCCATCGATCAATGCCACGTGAGCTACATGAGACTGTCTCAAAATTAATCAATTGAACTGAAATTGTAAAATTGGCAGCAGGTGGCATTTAGCGGGCGAGTCACTCAGCTGACCGTCTCGGGCTCCTCTGTAACTCGGGCCCCTCATCTCTGACAGAGACGAACTCACTGCCTCTCAAAGGAACTCATTTCATCTTCACATAAAATCTAATCAAAACTGCCATTAACTTGACTCTGTGACCTTCAGAAAATTTAAAGCCCGTCTTCAATAAAAGATGAATGCAGAGGATTCAAGGGATGGCTCAGCTACCACGAGAACTGGCTGCTCTTGAAGAGAGCCTAGGCTCAGTTCCTAGCGTGCATGTGGTAGCTCGCAATGCTCTGGAACTCCAGTTATATGAACCCCACATCCTCTCCTGGCCCCCACAGGCACGGTCTGCATGTACTGCACAAATAAGGCGAAAGACCCATGCACATACACTTAAAAAAAATAAATGAACGTTTAAAAAAAAACAAAAGAAGTTAAATGTAACTCACGGAAGGCACTGGGGTTGGAAAACTAATGTGAAACATTCCCTTCCTCCCCAGAAAGGTTCCAGTCCAATTAGAGCAGCGCAGGGGTACAGACATTACCGAGTTCTCACGCTGTGGCTAAAAGGTTTAGGGATAAGTTGCCACAGTAGGCTGCCTCTGTCATCAACAACTGACCACACATTAAGGGAACGTAAAGTGTAAGAGTGCATGGGAAGTCACCTAAGTTGGTGGGAGGTAGAACACGAACAACAAGAAGCCACTGAGAAATCACCAGCAAATTGGGAAATAACGTGTGGGGTTGGGAGAGAGATATGGGGAGATCGCATCCTGGAAGGAAAATGGCAGAGGCTTCTAAAGTGCCTGCCTGAAAGGGGCTGGGGCAACTGTTCAGTGGTTAAAGTGCTTGCTGGGCAAACATGAGGACCAGGGTTCGGATCCCTAGTTTGAATCCAATTAATGCTGGATGAGTATGGCTGCCTGCCTGTACTCCGGCCTGATTGAAATGCAGAGCAAGCTGGCAGGAAGACGAGCCGTCTCTCTCTCTCTCTCTGAGCGCTGGGTTTGACTGAGATACCCTGCCTCCATGAACAGGGTACAAGAGCAATCAAACACGGTTCCAGACATCACCCTCTAGCAACCACATGTATACATATACACAAATACACACATATGCCCACAAGCATGCAAAAACATGCATACACACACATGCACACCACATACACATATATGAAGATGGGGGGGAGGTGACAAATACAAACTTTAAAATACAGTCTAAAAGGAGGGCAGTGTAGCCCATGTCTGCCTGGAATACACAGGCTGACAGAATAGACAGACTGCAGGCAGGAATAGCTGCGGAAAGCCCGCTACCGTACTAGGGAAGAAAGTGACTGACCACTCACAGGTAAGAGATGAGCAGATGCCTGGTGACCAAACCTACCTGTCGTTTGACACCTATGCTCAGCACCAAGGACCCCAGTGTGGCGGTAGCTGGTAATGAAGGTAATGAAGAGAGGGAAAAGCAGGAAGATAGAGGTGGGAAATGGGGAGTGAGCAGAGGCCAAGGTCAGATGGAGGGGCAGGGCTCCTGAAACAGTCTGAGAAACTATAGAGGATGAGAAGGAGGAGGAGGAAGAGAGAGGAAAAGGAGGAAGAGGGAGGAGGAGGAAGAGGGAGGAGGAGGAAGAAGAGGGAGGAGGAAGAAGAGGAAGAGGAGGAAGAGACTATGACTATGATGCACACCTCTCATCCCAGCTCTCAGGGATGATCCTCTCAGCATGAAATCCTGTCTTTAAAGAAACATTGCTCCTTCCAGGTGTGGTGGCAAGTCTCTGTAACCTCAGCAGTCAGGAGAGAGGTCACAAGTCAGGCCAGCATGAACTACACACACCCAGTTCCAAGGCAAGTGGGAGCACTGGGCAAGGCCGTCTTAAAACGACAAAAAAAAAAAAAAAAAAAAAAAGAACCTAGTGGCACAAGCCTGTGACCCCCCCATAATTCAAGAAGCAAAAGCAGGGAAACTCCACGATCGTCCTGGGCTAAAGGGTGTGTTCAAGGGTAGCCTGGGCAACTTGGGGAGACTCCTTTGCCAAATAAAAAGGAAAAGGAAAAAAGTAATCAAGATGGGTACCCATGTGATCCCAGCACGCTAGGCAGGAAGATCTGGAACTTACGGTCACCCTCAGTTGTATGTCAAGGTCAAGGCCAGCTGCATGAAACCCTAAAACAAACCTGAAAAAATGGCGGACTGGAGATATAATGGCAAGACCTGTGAGACTATTCAATCCCACAGGACTCTGGCTTTGTGTGGCTGCACACTCATGAGGCTGCACCTGGGAGGCCGAGACAAGAGGCAGTGCCTGAGGGTGCCAAAGAGCAGAAAGGAGCCCTACGCCACCCTTAGGGAGGGAAAGCACTGTCAGTCAATCCCTGGAGCTGGGAGGGCCGGGAGCAGCCAGCTAGGAGATGGACTGCCCGTTTACACAGACATTTAAGCCTCCTCTACTGACTGGTGCAAAAGGGGAGGAAAAGACACAGTGGGCCAACACTCAAAGCTGCTCCCAAAGGAAGTGGCCAGGCAGCAGAGCCCGGCTGTGATCACAGCAGCTACTGTGCAGCCTGAAGACAATTCTAAGGAAGTGGACGCCTGAGGGGTCATCCAACAAGAGTGAGCAACGGTCGCTGGGGTCAGGATACACGCTCAGACTGAGACACACATCACTCCTCTCCGCTTCCATTTCTTTTTCTCTTTTTTCTTTTTTTTTTTTTTTTTTTTTTGGGGGGGGGAGCTGGGGACCGAACCCAGGGCCTTACACTTGCTAGGCAAGCGCTCTACCACTGAGCTAAATCCCCAACCCTTAGCTTCCATTTCTTGACCAGAGATGGTAAAATCAGCCTGGCTCAGCAATGCAGTAGTGAAAGGGACAAGAACGAGTGTCATGGCCCTGAGCTTCAAGGCCCAGTGCTTGGAAACTGAGGCTAGCGTCAGCTAAGTAGTGAGCCCCAGGCCAGCCTGGGCTACATAAACCAGACCCTGTCAGACAAAAGGGAAAGGGGAACACAGAAAGGGAGAAGTGGGAAAAGAGGAAGAAAAGAAGGAAAGAGGAAGGAAGGAAAAAGGTAAGGAAGGGGAAGGTGGGGTGAGAAGAATGAAGAGAAGGAAGAGGAGAACAGCAGAAGAAAAAAAAGAGGAAAATCGGGTAGGAGAAGGGAGGAGGGAAAGGGGAAGAGGGGAAGGAAGAGGAGCAGCACGTCTAACACATGGCTGGCACCCCGTGTAAGTCACAAGCTGTGCTCATCTCTGAAATTGCTGCACCTGAGTTTCATTCAGATCTGACGAGGGCAGAGGTAAGGCCAGGCATCCCCTTCACACAGCCGCACAGGGGACAGCCACACAGGACAGCCACATAAAGGAGAGCCACATAGAGGACAGCCATGGAGAGGACAGCCACGCATGCGCACTCTCTCGCACTCGCACGCACTCTCGCGCTCTCTCTCTCTCTCTCTCTCTCTCTCTCTCTCACACACACACACACACACACACACACACACACACACACACACACACACACACACACACAAAGAAAGGAGCGTAAGCACACACCTCAGCATCCCCAGGATGCAATTCGCCGTGTGGGTGAGACCGCACCTCTCCTGGGCCATGCTGCGCCGACTCACACTTCCCTCTCTTGCAGTCCCCACCACAGCCCTTTTTCTCCCCTCTCTGTAGGGCCTGCAGCCGGGAGATGAACTTGGTCTTCCAGGCTGTGAAGTCGGCCTCGATGCTGCCATGTTTGCTCTGAACTGCATTGCAGTCGCCCTCCCCTCGGGTCAGCACTCGCTGGGCACCAAGCATCCAGAGCCATTTGTCGACGTTCGTGCTGACCTTCAAGAAGGAAGGAGAAAAGACACACACTGAAAAAACCATACCCCACAAACTTACAAAATAAAACCCAATCTGTCCTCTAAAGCAGACCTCCAGGCTGCACTGCAGAAGCCCAGTGATTCGGGGCCACAGTTCAGGAGTTTATGCTGAGGAACACAGTATGGGTCCATATAACACTCCTCAAGCTCCAGGTTGTCAGCCTAGCTACTCAGGAGTCTGAGGTAGGAGGATCTCAGGTCCAAGGCTTCCCTGGACTGTACAGCAAGTTCAAGACCAACCTGCACAACTTATGAGACTCTGTTCCAAAATCAAAAGGATAGAAATATCCCTTAGTGACAGAGCTCTTGCCAAGTACACAGGAGGCCTGGGTTCAGTCCTCAGCACTGTATAAACCAGGTATGGTGGCACACACGTCTGCATCCTCAGAAGTCTGAGACGAAGGCAAGAGGATCAGAAGTTCAAGATTATTGTGGCTGAAAATGGAGCTGAGGGACAAAGAACCTGCCTAGAATCCCCCAGTGAGGGGCTGGGGGCGTGGCTCAGTGGCAGAGCATCTGCCTAGAATTCCCCAGTGAAGGGCTGGGGGTGTGGCTCAGTAGTAGAGCCCCTGCCTAGAATCCCCCAGTGAGGGACTGGGGCGTGGCTCAATGGTAGAGCCCCTGCCTAGAATCCCTCAGTGAGGGACTGGGGCGTGGCTCAGTGGTAGAGCCCCTGCCTAGAAACCCCCAGTGAGAGGCTAGGGCGTGGCTCAATGGTAGAGCCCCTGCCTAGAATCCCCCAGTGAGGGGCTGGAGGCGTGGCTCAATGGTAGAGCCCCTGCCTAGAATCCCCCAGTGAGGGGCTGGGGGCGTGGCTCAGTGGTAGAGCCCCTGCCTAGAATCCCCCAGTGAGGGGCTGGGGGCGTGGCTCAGTGGTAGAGCACCTGCCTGGAATCCCCCAGTGAGGGGCTGGGGGCGTGGCTCAGAAGCAGGGTACTTGTTTAGCATGCTCAAGGACCTAGGGTCCATCATCAGCACCATAAAAAAACAACATTAATGTAATAATTTATTATTATTGGGGCTAGAAGGATGACTGGGCAGTTAAGAGAACTGATTGTTCTCCCAAAGGACCCACATTCAATTCCCAGCACCTAAATGGCAGCTCACATGTCTAAAATTCTGGTTCCATGATATCCAACACCTTTTTCTGACCTCTGCAGAGATCAGGCATACAAGTGGTGCACAGATAATCATGCAGGCAAAACACACACACACACACACACACACACACACACACACACAAAATAAAAATTAAAAAATAACAAAAGTAAAGTTCATACATTAGTTCTCACATATAATGTGTTCTCATGAGATCTTGTCTGTCTGTCTTTTGGTTAAGAAAGGACCTAGTTGGGGGCTGGAGAGATGGCTCAGCGGTTAAGAGCACTCGACTGCTCTTCCAGAGGTCATGAGTTCAATTCCCAGCAACCACATGGTGGCTCACAACCATCTGTAAAGAGATCCGATGCCCTCTTCTGGTGTGTCTGAAGACAGCTACAGTGTACTTATATATAATAAATAAATTAAAAAAAAAAAAAAAAAAAAAAGAAAGGACCTAGTCCTGTAAGTCACCACACACCCACCTTGTTGAAGTGGCTCCGGTAGGCAGAGTCTCCCAGGCCAAACACTGCATATCGAAGTCCTTTCAGGTACGTTTTGCCAAAGCGGAAATCATTGGCCGCTTCCTCTAACCACTTGCAGAACCACTCTGCGCTCTCCGTAGGGCGGCCGTCCGTGTACGTAGCAACCAGAAAGGCACAGACGTTTTTACTAGTGATCTGAATAAAGCGGTATTTATGTCAGAAGGATATTAGAAGTAAGCATTACAAGAATATTCAAGACAAGAATGGAGAGATGACTCCTGGTTAGGAACACCTGCTGCTCTTACAGAGAACCCAGGTTCTTTCCCCAGAACCCACACGGTAGATCAGAACCAGCTATAACTCCAGTTCCAGGGAATTCAACAAAGCCCTCTTCTGGCCTCCATGGGCACCAGGCACACTCACAGTGCATTTACAGACAAGCAGGCAAGCACTGATAGTCAATGTCTTAGTTAGGGTTCTACTGCTGTGAACAGACACCATGACCAAGGCAACTCCAAATGTTATAAAGGACAGCATTTAATTAGGGCTGGCTTACAGGTTCAGAGGTTCAGTCCATTATCAAGGCAGGGACACGGCAACACCCAGGCAGGCATGGTGCAGGAGGAGCTTAGAATTCTACATCTTCATCTGAAGGCTGCTAGCAGAATACAGACTTCCAGAAGCTAGGATCAGGGCCTTACGGCCCACACACCCACTCCAACAAGGTCACACCTCCTAATAGTGCCACTCCCTGGGCCAAGAATATTTGAACCATGACAGTCAAAAATATATAAATAAATAAATAAATAAATAGACATAGCAAATCTTTAAGAATAATAACATGTAGGGTTTCCATTGTCTAAGTGAAGTTCATTTTTCGAATGCAGGCATTGGAGCGGAGTATAGTGATCAACCAGGAATCCTAGAACTCTTTCTCAGGAAGCAGAGGCAACAGGACTGCTGTGAGTCTGAGGTCAAGCCACGGCTAGAGGGCAGGATCCTGACTCAAAAAAACAAATAGATAAAAGTTCCTGAGTCACAGTAGAAAAGCTTCCGAGTCGAAATGGTCCAGCATGAAATTTTAAAATACTCTGGAGATTCTATTCACCCCATAGGCCAGGTGGTCAATGATATCTGAATCTTAAATCTTTATCGCACATCCAAGGAAGCCAGAAGAGAACATCACATTCCCCGGAGCTGGAATTACGGGCAGCTGTGAGCCACCCAGTGTGGGTGCTAGGAAGGGAACCTGGTCCTCTGCAAGAGCCACAGGAGCTCTTAACTAGTGTTTCATCTCTACGCACCAAATGTGGGGGCTTTCACTGAAAAAGAAAAAGGCATTTACCAACCTCTCCTATCAGGTTGTCATCTGGATCATACTCCTTCAGATTAATAATGGCCACAGGCAGGTCCAGAGAGGTGACAGCTTTGGCAAGAACCACTGCGAATCCCTAGAAAGAGGGAAACAGACAATGAACTCTTCAGTGTGCCGAATAAGGGAGCATGGCACCCCTCGTGGTGGGCGCTTCTTCAGCAACGTTGTCTTGAGGGGTCATCATTGTGAACGGGGGCTTCTTCGTCTCCTCTGCTTCCAGAGTTCTCAAGCCCAGTTCAGAGGTGAGGCACTGAGTCATGTTCCCACTCTATGAAGGGGTGTCCCGGCTAAATCCACACGGTTTTTGGTGCTTTGCCCCAGTAGGAATAGAAAAATTGTGAGGAGAATGGAAATAGAGAAACCAGGGGGCAAGCTTGATGACCTAAGGTTGATTCCTGAGGTTTACCTGGTTGAAAAATGAAACCAATTCCCGGGGTTGAGGATTTAGCTCAGTGGTAGAGCGCTTGCCTAGCAAGCGCAAGGCCCTGGGTTCGGTCCCCAGCTCCGAAAAAAAGAAAAAAGAAAAAAAAAAAAAAAAACCAATTCCCACAAGTTGTTCTCGGACGTGTATACACATACAATATAATAAAAGATTATGTTTTATTTTATTTATTTTTTTACTTTCTTAACTTTATTTTAGACTGGGGAAATAGTTCGGTGGATAAAGTGCTTCCACCATAAGCAAGAGGACCTGACTTCTGAACCCTAAGAACTACGTAAAGCCAGACCCAGCAGCACACACTGCAATTCCCGTGCTCCTATAACAAGATAGGACACGGAGACAGGAGAACCCCCAGAAGCTAGTAGGCTAACCAGCCTGGGGTTCACAGCCTTAAACGACAGGGACCCAGTCTCACACAGAGTAGAAAATGAGGACAAACACCCAGGTTTGTCTCCTGACGTCGACTTCTACACTCTGGCATGTGTAGACCCACTCTCCACACCCAAAAAAACAAACGACATAAAAAAAAAAAGTTTAATTTTAAAAAGAAAAGAAGCTAAAACCAGGCAAGATGGTTTTATATTTATAATCCCAGAATCCAGGAGTCAGAGACAGGTGGCTCCGTGGGTCTCACGGACCAGCCAGCCTAGTCTATTTGGAGAATCCCATGCCAGGAAAAGACCCCATCTCAAAAACACAAGGCAGACAGTATCTGCAGAACCTCCCAGGTTTGTGGGTAGGTGGGGGTTCTGCAAACATCAGGGCTGGCAGAGTGTCAACCTGAGCAGGACAAGAAGGAAACTCAGCTGAACGGGACTCAGTAGCTGTGCCGGTTCAAACTTCTAGAGTCTGACGCTGGGCAGTTTATTTCAGGCATATCTAAGCACAACATAATTTTGGAAAAAAACTTTCCCGATAATAATTAACTCATTCTGTATGCACAACAAAGCTTAAGACATGATTACACTGAAACTCTTTTTCAAAGCACACGTGACCTCTTCCTGATAACCAGAATAGTCGGGGGAGTCCGGTGTGGCCTGGCCCTACAGAGAGCACGGAGCTCACCAGGCTGTTAACTACAGCCATTCCCAGCCTTCTAGGTGGAGAAGAGGTTAAACATCGCCTCCTTGGAAGAGACAACGGTGTGTTTAACTCTCCTGCCTTCCAGTGCTGACCTGTGAGCACAGCGACCTGTGCCCACTACAAAGGTACATGGCGGCCACACGCACATGTGCTAGTGTACACACATGAGCTAGTGTATGCACATGCACACTAACACAGCTGGGTGGCAGGGAATGAGAAGCCAGTTGGCAGACCCCTGGAGTTGAGGCCGTGTCTGACAGAGCCCAGGGAGGCTCTGGGCTGGAGTCAGCTACAGCAAAGAGAGAAGGCAGGAAACAGAAAACCAAGTTATTATACCCCATGGAGGGAGACACACAGATGTCAGATGCCCTCTCCCAAGTAACATTCTTGTCAGCTCTCCCAAAGCACATGACCGAATGCTTCAGGAAAGCTCAAATTTCCAGGCAGGTTGACACTCGAGAAAAACACCCCCCTCTTTGCTGCTTGGCAGTCCCAGGACTTGGCCCCCTATCACCCCTATTAGCTAGGACCACTTCACTGACTGGGCACTCACTTCTGGGCAAGACTACGCAGACAGACAAAGCCCTGGTCCTGAAGATGTTTCTGAAAGAGTCAGTAGAGCTTAGCGATGAGTACCATGGAAGACGAGAGGAGAGGAGAGGTACAGCTGGGGCAAGGAGAGCAGGAGAGGTTACTACGCATAGAACACAAGGGGGTGTGTGAAAATGTAAGTAGTCGGGTTGGGAATTCAGCTCAGTGGCAGAGCACTTGCCTAGCAAGCACAAGGCCCTGGGTTCAGTCCCCAGCTCCGGGGGGGGGGGGGGGGGGGGGGGAACGACGACAAAATAAAAAAAAAGAAAATGTAAGTAGTCGACCCTTGTTACTCAGCCCAAAATCCCTAAAACTCTTTAATTCACTGTCTTGCCTGTGACATGACTCACCAGAGAGCCCTTAGATGACTCCAGGACAAAGGCCAGCAGCCAGGAAAACCAACCACGTGACTAGAATTTAATCACTAATGACCAACGATTAAAAGGACTATTATGTGATTAATATGCAAGATGAAGCCTAAGAGTTCCCAGCAAAGGTCGTTCTCGGGTGTACAGAGAGAATTTGAGGTCAGCCTGGAATAAAGGAAAGCTTGTCTGAGACAAAATCTGTAAGGCTCTGAATGGGGCCAATGACACGACTCAGTGGGTGAGTCACGGCACTTGCCACCAAGCATGACGACCTGAGTTTGAGCCCCAGGACCCGCATAGTAAAAAGAGCCAACCCCGGCAGGCTGTCCTCTGAGCTCCAAGTTGAGTGCAGTGGTGTGCGTGCACATACACACATACGTGGTAACTTCAATAACTCACAGCAGTCAGTGCAGGTGGTCACAGCTGTAATACAGCGTGCACAGAGCCGCACTGCTGGCCTGAGGCGCATTACTACTGTGACTCTCTGAGGAGCCTGGGCCCACACTGTTACATCCTTGCTCTCTTCCCAAGCAACCGCTTTTCCCTTAACCCTCATGCTTAAAAATCTACATGAAAGTGTTTCTGACTAAACTCCAATTCTGTCCCCACTGACAAAGTAATAATGACGGGCTGGAGAGATGGCTCAGCAGTTAGGATCAGCCTACTCTTCCAGAGGACCTAGGTTCGAATCCCGGCATCCACGGAGGTTCACATCCATGTGTAGCTCCAGTTCCAGGGGACCCGACCCCTTCTTCTGGCCTCCAAGGGCACTAGGCATGCAACAGACATGTAGGCAAAACATCCACCACATAAAATAAAGTCCTATAAAATGTTAAAGTAACAATTACAAGGCCAGCAACACGGCTCAGTGGGTAAAGTCACTAACTGCCAAGCCTGATGCCCCGAACTTAAGCCCCACCCCCCAATCTACCCCCCACACACACACCCTGTCTTCCCTGCTCTCTAGCCATATGGCAGAAGGAATGAACTGACTTCTGCTATTTGTCCTATAGCATCCACACAGGCTCAAACACACACTAAGTAAAGTTTTTCTAAATGAAATAATGATGATGAGAAGTATTATTCCAAACAGACCACCTGAGACCGGCTCAAACCAAACAGCTATTCCGTATAACATCCACAGGAGGGCAGTAGAACCCTCTCTAGCGGCACAAAAATAATGTTTCTATAAAGATGGCAGGCTTACTCAGTCTCCTCTTAGAAAGCACTCAACAGTTGTGACCCTCATTCCAGAGAAGCTAGAAACACACGCGTCCAAGAAGAGCAGTCAGGGGAGTCTGGACCACACATCTCCAGTCCGGGTCCTACTTTAACATCTGCCTTCCCTGCCTCTAACACACTGACTGCGAGGACTAGGCATGTGAACTTGCCAGAGAGAGAGCCCATCCCTGACACCATCACCATCACTCACTTCACACTGGTGCCTGGCACATCCGACAACAGCTGACAGCCACAGGCGCCCCAAGTCGGTTATAAACGCACCCCAGAAAAAAAAAAAAAAACATAATCAAGCTTGCTTCATTACCAGTGTTCGACGACAACTCTTTCTACCTCCATTGTGAGATTCTCACGTGTGAAATATAGTGTCATGTCACAATGTTGACTGTGCCTGAAGTCCACGCCCTATCCCCACAGCAGAATCTCCATCCTCCAGACGCAGACCAGGGCTTCAGGGTCCTTCGAGACCAGAACCCACAGACACGGGGTCCATCAGAAGGATGCCATCCACCAATTCCAGAAAGGAACAAAGAGAGAAGGGAAAAGGGAGTAGAAGGCTGACAAAGCTAACTGCTCAGGGGTTGGGGATTTAGCTCAGTGGTAGAGCGCTTGCCTAGGAAAGCGCAAGGCCCTGGGTTCGGTCCCCAGCCCCGAAAAAAAGAACCAAAAAAAAAAAAAAAGCTAACTGCTCACAGAGGGTTTCTGGAATTTTCTTTGAACGCTGGGAAAACAAGAGAGAGAGGCGTGCTGCAGAGTGCTCACCTTGGCAGTGCCCGTCTGTGATCCGTAGAAAATCTTCACTCCAGACACGTGTGTATGCTTCTCCTGAGGGGAGAGGGAGCTATCAGGAGCTCCTGGGACACTCTTCTCCTGGGAACGAGTGACCTTGAAGATGAATGAAGGAAGAGAATCCATCAAGACTCAACCTCAGGCAGGGGCAGGGGGATCTCTGAGTTCAAAGCCAGCCTCATCTACAGAGATCCAGGACTGCAAAAATAAAATCAACTTCTCCCGCACTTTGAGAGGTCCAACAATGAACACAGACTTTGTCCTTGGTGTCATTCTCTTC
Organism: Rattus norvegicus; assembly: GCF_021556685.1. Lineage (NCBI taxonomy): Eukaryota > Metazoa > Chordata > Mammalia > Rodentia > Muridae > Rattus > Rattus norvegicus. The sequence continues at coordinate 33,425,579 of NC_141545.1, forward strand.
ATCTTTCTGGGTGGACATCTCGACTTATCCTTAGTCGAGCTGGGTCCTCAAAAGGCAAGACCCACTTCTTCCAGGCTGCATGATGCCCACTCCCTGCAGAGGAAAGCTGGAGCCTCCCCTTGGCATTTACCGAGGACTGGTTCCAGGACAGATGGACAGACACAGCTGCAGGACCTCACTCTTTAGGGAGAAGTACACAATGTCTACCCTTCCTTAGAGCACGTTCACAACAAACCATTCCACCATCCCAGCCCAACCTGGGGAATCTGAAAGCAGCCACATCCTACCCCACAATGGAGGATGGCTTCCCTACAGCTGCAGAGACGAACCTCCCACATTCTACAGGCTGCAGTTCCTTCCAAGACCGCAAGGCCACACGGGATTAGAACACAATTACAGGGCTGGAGAGATGGCTCAGCAGTTAAGAGCTCCAACTGCTCTTCCAGAGGTCCTGAGTTCAATTCCCAGCAACCACATGGTGGCTCACAACCATCTGTCATGAGATCTGGTGTGTCTGAAGACAGCTACAGTGTACTTGTATACATTAAATAAATAAATAAAAATCTTTAAAAAAAAAAAATAAAACCACAATTACATACACCTGGCCACGAGGACCAAGATTGGGGGACCAACCTGACTCTCAGCTGAGTCGCTGGACAACCTTCCTCCTGTGAGGGAGTCAACAGTCACCAAGACTGATGTCTTGCGGTCAGAGCAGCTCTGACGGAGACAGCTGCTCTGCTCAGAGGATGACACAAGTGTGTATTCACACGCACAGACCACCACCACCACCACCACTGATGTTCAAGTAACTTTGTTTTGTTTTATTTTGTTTTGTTTTGTTTGGGGGTAGGGGCAGGCAGGAGGGTATTGTTTTTGTTTTTTGTTTTTTGTTTTTTTTTTTGGTTCTTTTTTTCGGAGCTGGGGACCGAACCCAGGGCCTTGCGCTTCCTAGGTAAGCGCTCTACCACTGAGCTAAATCCCCAGCCCCGGTATTGTTGTTTTAAGACACTGTCTACCTATATATCCCAGGCTGGCCTCAAACTAATCATTCTCCTGCCTCAGCCTGCGAGGTCCTGGAATTATAAGCCGCCTTCTCCGAACCTAGCTTCAATCCTTCATATAAAATGGCACAGAATTGACTTAGAGCCGACAGAGATCCTCCCAGAGGCTTTTAAATCATCTGTAAATACTTATGCTTGACCCAGTGAAAATGTTATATATAGTTTTTACACCGTTTAGAGAAGGGTATTGTTAGCTCTATCCTCCAAACTAAAATATCCCTTCTAGCAGGTAAGCTCAAGAGAGGCATGAAACCCACGAGAAACTTAGAAGATTCAAGAAGCTCCCACCATGGTTATATAAGCAGCAAACCATTGCTAGAAGAGACTTTCCGGTGGAGCTGCCTGGTGGGTGTGTAGGGGCCCTTGGTGTTTAGCATAAGCCACGCCCAGCAGGCCTTTCAGGTGATGCAGCTTCCCAAGAGGCAGGCATGCTGCTGGCCACAACCCAAGAAACTGACTGGCTCACGAAGGGGACTTGGATAAAAACATGTCTTCACGGGGTTGGGGAGCGGTAGCGCGCTTGCCTAGGAAGGCCCTGGGTTCGGTCCCCAGCTCCAGAAAAAAAAAAAAAGAACCAAAAAAAAAACAAAAAAATAAAACAAAAAAAAACATGTCTTCAGTCTGGCATAGCCCTCTCCTGGGGTGAACAGAAACAGTATTTGAGAAAACGTCACGTGACAGGTGAGAATAGTAAGTCAGGACAGGTAAAGGGGTTTGGTGCCATGCGCGTGTACATGTTCATGTTCAAGTGCCTGTGCCTGTGCCTGCGAGCGTGGGAGCGTGGGAGCGTGCGTGCGTGCGTGCATGCATGCATGAGTGTCTAGTAATCATCAAGGACTGAGGAGGGTTCGGGATTCCCTGGAGCTAGAGTTACAGGCATTTGCAAGTCACCTGACATGTGCCGTGGGTGCAGACCTGGGGTCCTCTACAGGAGCACTACGCATGCTCTTAACGGCAGAGCCATCTCTCCGTGTCCAAAGCAGCTTTTATGTGGATTGTGGGAACTGGCCCCGGGTTTTCAGACTGTCAGGTCTCACAGCAAGTGCTGTAACCCACTGAGCATCTCCCCAGTCCAGAGCCAAACCTTCTATCCTTTCAACTTAATCCTAAAAGCACCAGGATATGGCGGGCAAACTGCGTTCTTGTGTTCTGACCTTTAGTGGGTGTAAGGGAAAGATTACCTCTGATTCCTGGAAGGTGCAAAACGGCTTTCTCTTTCTCATTTATTTATCCATCTACCTCTTTAATTATTTTTATCTCATTATTTCTGTTCTGGTTTGGTTTTTGTTTTTCTCTTTCATTGAGACAAAGTCTCTCTACGTAGCCCTGGCTGTCCTGGAACTCACTCTGTAGACCAGGCTGACCTCAAACTCAGAGATCTGCTTGTATCTGCCTCCGGAGTGCTGGGATTAAAGACACCTGGGTATTTTTCTCTTTTGTAAGTTAAAACTCCATTATAAAAAAATCTTCCTGATTCTAACTTAGACCACTATGGCACAGTCTGTAAAATGTTAAGAGGAAAAAAATTAAGGCATTTAAAAAAATTTAGACAAACAAAAAGGTGATTTATTATGGTATGGACATTAGGCTCAGAGATGCCCGCAAGTAATCTCAACACTCGGGAGGACTGCTCAAAGTTCAAGGCTAATGGCTCCACAGTGTGCAGCCAGGGATACGTAACATAGCTCTCTCTCATGCTACGTGAGTAGGCAGGCACAGGCTCCTGTAGCCAAGCTGGCTGACTAGAGCTCAATTCGGAACCTACATTACGGAAGAAAGGAACCAACTCCCGAAAGGTTTCACCCCTCCCCCAGGAAGACGGACAGATATTATGGAAGGAACCAACTCCTGAAAGGTGTTGCCCCTCTCCTGCACAGACGGACAGACAGACGCACGCAGGTGCGCGCGCGCACACACACACACACCCCCCCCCAAATAAATAAATGAACACCAAAAAATAAAAAATAAGAACTCGGGCTAGGGAGATGGCTCAGCAGTTAGGAGGATTCCAAGAGACCCAATGCCCCCTTTTGACCTCCAAGGGCACAGACCTACATACATGTGGGCCAAAGACTCACACATATAAAATAATTTTTAGAAAAAAAGAAAGATAGAAGGGAAGATGGATCAGGCATCACAGATCCATCAACTGCACATACACACACACACACACACACACACACACACACACACACAAAGGACCTGAGTTCAAACTCCAGCACCCACATAAAAAGCTGGGTGTGGTGACACAAACCTTTAATCCCAGTGCTGGGAAGGCAAAAAAAGGGGAGGAGTTCTGGTTCACTGGCCAGCCACCATGGCCCAATAAGCAAACTCCAGGTTAAACGGAAGACCATGGATCACAAAATTAGACGAGGCGGCAGAGGCAAGACTCAGCTGTCAAGAGCACACACACCGCTGTTCCAGGACCAATACCAGTTACAACCACTTGTAACTCCTACCCTCTTCTGGCCTCCACAGGCACTGTACATATACCACACATGGGCCCCTAAGTAGAAATAAAATCTTTTAAGGGGAGAAGTAGAGAGAGAAAAAAAACGACCCCAATTACCTGCTTCTTGATGATGATCTGGACACAGAACCAAAGCGTAACTCCCAGGGCACAGCCCATATATATGTAGAACCTGTTCATCCATAGGGACAGCAAAGGTGACGAGAAGTCCCACACATCCAGAGGAGGACCTGAGTTTAAAACCACACACAAAGACCCCCGTTGATGTTTTAAGAATTATAAGCAAACTTCACATTCAATGGTCTAAGAAGCATAGACCTCTGGGTGAGTTTTTTGGTTGAAACAAAGTCTCATTTTGGAGCCCAGGTCACTCTCAAACTTAAAACAATCCTCTTGCCTCTGTGTACAAATAGTGCCATGACTGACTTCTTGTTGTTGCTGTCATTGTTACTGGTTGTTTTATGACAGAGAGCCTCTCTATACAGCTATATGGCTGTCCTGGAACGCACTAGGAAAGACCAGGCTGGACACCTGCCTCTGCTTCCCAAGTGTTGGGAGTACAAGCATGTGCCACCATTTAAAAAAAAAAATTTGTATTACTTTCAGTTATGTGTAGGCATGTATGTGTGTGTATGTGCACAGTGACACAATTTAAAAGGATTTATTTGTATTACTTTCAATTACTTGAGGGCATGATGAACCCAGAGGTGAACCCCTGGAAAAATAGCAAGCGTCCTTAACCACTGAGCAATTTCTCCAGCCCACGCTTGATTTGTTTTCATTCAGAGCCTTAAACACAGAAGCTAAAAGAAATTTTTTCAAAGGACTAGAAATCTGAAATTTATTTTCCCAGGAGCAACAGCCTCCTCCTTGTACATTCAGTAGGCTGAGGTAGGAGGAACACTGTTAATTTTTAAGGCTAACCTAGGCTACATCCGAGTTCCAGGCCAGCTTAGCCTACATAGCAATTTCCTAAGCCGCCTGGGTAGTGAGTTCCATGTGAGTTCCCGCTATACACTGAAGGCCGAGCCAGTTACTACACAAGTTGAGTTCCCCACCCGGGCTACATGGTGAGTCCCAAATTTTCCTGAACTACACAGTGCGTTCTAAGTTAACATGGAATACAAAATACGGCCCTTTCAAAAGAAAAATAAACAGAAGTAAAATAAAACGAAGGAAGGAAAAATAAGACACAATAAAAACAAAAAGTAAAACATCAGCTGCAGCTCTACAACCTATGGCCCTACGTGGGGAGGGAAGCTGTTTCCTCCTGCCCGCCCCAGACCCTGGCCAGCCCGGCCTCACCCATCCTCCACGGAGCCCGAGCCCCACAAATCGCCAGCAAACACAGAGAACCCGGGACTGAGATCAGGAAGGTCGGGTTTACAGGGCTAGGGAAGCCATGCCGCCCGCAGGCCCGCCCGCATTGGCTACAGGGGACAGAGGCGGGCCCCGAAGAAGAAGAAGAGGGAGCTAGCGGAAGCTCCAACCTCCTCTCTGATAGGCTCAAATAGAAAAGAGGCGGGACCAGAGAGAAGCCATCGATCGTAACCCTGGGAAAGATGTTAGAGCACTTCCTGTACTTCTCTGATTGGTTCAGAGTGTAAAGGGGTGGGTCTGTGGGAAGCTCCATCCAGAGCGGGAGATGCAAAAGCCAACGTGCTTCTGGCTCCACTGGGATTGGCTCAGAAGGGGAAAGGGCGGCACAGAGGGCAGTACTTTCAAGAAATCAATGACAGCCTGGCATGGTGCAGGCCATTAATCCTAGCACTCCAGAGTCACAGGCAGGCGGATCTCTGGGAGCTCCTAGTTAGTCCCCGTAATAAGCTCCAGGACATACGTATGCCAGGGCTATAAAGAGACCTTGTCTCAATAAATCAATCAATCAATCAATGGAAGAAACTAATTCAGCTTGGTGACACAGGCCTGTAATTTCATCGCTCTTGAGACTGAAACAGAAGGATCACGAGATACAGGATAGCTACTATTTAGAGTCTCACTGTGTAGCTCCGAATGGCCTTAACTTGCCTATGTAGAACAAAATGGCTTCGAATTTACAATGCAATTAGCCTGCCTCTGACTCCCAGGTGCATAAGGTGCATAGGCCAAGAGAAATTGTATTTACTTCTTTAAAGAAATGTAGAGATAGAGTTTTCAGACACACCACAAGAGGGTATCGGATTCCATTGCAGATGATTGTGAGCCACCATGTGGTTGCTGGGAATTGAACTCAGGACCACTAGAACAGTCAGTACTCTTAACCACTGAGCCATCTCTCCAGCCCCTCCAAGAGAATTTTTAAATAAGAAACAGAGAATACGGAATCTAAAAAGCAAGCAAACAAACAAAACAACAGACTAAGGGCAGCCAGGTGTAGTAGCACATACTTCTAATACCAATATGGGAGACTGAGACAAAATGCAGAGGATTGGATTGCCCATGAATTAGAGATTGGCCTAGGCTATATTGTGTTCAAATAAGCAAAACAAAGCAAAACCTACAATGACTATAGTATGCAGTCTATATGTACAGTGGGCGGGCTTCTTTGCATTTTATCTGGAACAAATCGACTGTAAAGAGAATTGTTTATGTTAGGAATAAAATGTGAAGTGCATATTAGATCAGTGTCTGATAACGGTATACTGAAATACTTAAATATTTAAGAATAAAACCATATGGGGTTGGGGATTTAGCTCAGTGGTAGAGCGCTTGCCTAGGAAGTGCAAGGCCCTGGGTTCGGTCCCCAGCTCCGGAAAAAAGAACCAAAAAAAAAAAAAAAAAAAGAATAAAACCATATGATGATTTGTTTTGAAGGCGATGATGAAAAAGGTTCTCAAGCAATCGAGGCTGGCCTCGGACTCCCTGTGCTGGCGAAGATGGCCTTGAACTCCTTGTATCCTGTCTATACCTGCCAAATTCTGGCATTACAGACGATGGCCATCCCGCGGGGTAATTTGTTGTAAAATAATACAGTTAAAAGAGGGAGGATAGAATAAGAATGAAAACAGGGGGGCTGGAGAGATGACTCAGTGGTTAAGAGCACCGACTGCTCTTCCCGAGGTCCTGAGTTCAAATCCCAGCAACCACATGGTGGCTCACAACCATCTGTAATGAGATCTGATGCCCTCTTCTGGTGTGTCTGAAGACAGCTACAGTGTGCTCATATATATAATAAATAAATAAAATATTTTAAAAGAATGAAAACAGGTGGATAATTATTGAAGCAAGATGGAAGCTCGTTACGCTTTTTACCTCCTTTTTCCCCTCTAAAATTCTCCTTTAAAAAGTTAAAAATGAGTGCAGCGTTTAAACTCTGCAGAACTATTCAACCAGAATACCAAGTTCCCACCGGGACACTAAACATTAGTCACCAGCCTATAGCCATGACTGGCGCAAGTAAATGACGTCACCACCGAACAGAACGCCTTCCTTTGAGGGCGGAGATGGAGGGCGCAAAAGTCACACTGCGCAGGCGTAGTTGCTTTCTTCTACCGGGTTTGTACCCACCTGACGCATGCGCAGTAGGGCAATCGGGTACGCAGTAGCTGCTGCCCCGGAGTAGGGACCGGAAGAGCCGCGCACTCTTTGGGCGTTAAGGGTTCGCGCGCCGCAGGGTCGTTTCAGCTGAGCACTTGGAGTCCCCGCGAGCTCGAGATCTGTGAGCAGCCACCATGTCGATCTTCACCCCCACCAACCAGATCCGACTGACCAATGTAGCCGTGGTGCGGATGAAGCGGGGAGGGAAGCGCTTCGAAATCGCCTGCTATAAAAACAAGGTCGTCGGCTGGCGGAGTGGAGTGTGAGTGATGCTGCGTCCAGAGTTCAGCGGACCGGCCACTTCGAGGCCTGGTCTTCTTAACCCTGGCTCTTGAGAGTACCTTTCAGGACTGGTTTGCCTGATTCGGATTGGGTTTTGGTTTGAGATTTTGTTGGTGTCATAAAAACTGCCAGCTATAAACTTCGTCAGAGCCGGGTGGGACTATGTCTGTAATCCCAGTGCTCAGGATACTGAGGCAGGAGGATTGCTGTGAGTTCCAGGTGTGTTTGACCCTGTCCTAAAAAAAAAAAACAAAGCTGCAACCACGAGGACCCCGAAATCGCGGTGGCCTCTTGGATTAATGATTAAGACGCTATCACAAAGAAAAGAAACATTTCCAAGGATATTTTTCCAAGGATAGTAGTCCGGAAGCTAATCCTACACCTACGAATACTGAAATTAGTACAGCAAACGTCTCACACACACACCTCAGAATCCCCCGTTTCCCAAAGTGCGTATAATGTCTTCGCTACTGCCATCTAGGGACAGACATTCCAGGACGCAAGCACCACTCCCCACCACACCCTGAGTTTTCTTACATAAAACAATGACGTGGTTTTTCCCTCCATAGTGCAGTGGGAGAATACAGATACTGTCCTGAGTTTTCGATTGGTCCTGCGCAGGTAGTCACCAGAGAGAGAGTAATTGTGTGTGTGTGGGGGGGGGGGGTAGTGATTTCTCCTTTTTCCTTTAGGTTTTAGGCTTTAGGTTTTGGGGGTGAGGGTGGGGGATTGAGGCTTGTCTTAAATTTCCCTGCCTCTACTTCCTAAATGATGGATTACAGATGTGCACCTCACACCCAGCTTGTAGCACTTCCCTTTTATCTTGTTGGCATCTTGTGTTTAAATGTGAGTGGATTTTCAGCTGTCCAGTGGATTCACATAGGACTTTCTCTCCTGCCCTTTCAAGGGAAAAAGACCTTGATGAAGTTCTGCAGACCCATTCAGTGTTTGTCAATGTTTCCAAAGGTCAGGTTGCCAAGAAGGAAGACCTCATCAGTGCATTTGGGACCGACGACCAGACTGAAATCTGCAAGCAGGTAGGTCCTGCCAGCTGCAGCATAATCCATTCTCATAATCATAGCCAACATCAGAACCACTGGTTTTCTTGGGGAGGTTTTGTTGTTTTAGATTTTTTTTTTTCAAGTTAATATTATTGGGAGATTTGGGGAGGTTTGTATGGTATTTGTTGCTTTTTTTTTTTTTTTTTTTTTTGACCTTTGAGACGAGTCTCACTATGTTGCCCAGGCGGACATCAAACTCAGCGGATAGCTATGCTGGCAGGGAACTTCAGATTCCCCAGCGTCGTGCCACCTCACCCACATCCATTACTTCTAAATACAGTCACAAAGAAAAGAAACTTTGTGTCTTAACTACTGCCATCTAGGGACAGACATTCCAGGACCCAAGCACCACTCCCCACCACACCCTGAGTTTTCCTCACATAAAACAATGTCGTGATATTTTCCCCCCTCCAAGATTAAATGGGAGAATACAGATATGGTGGAAGGGGAGACAACACACAGTATATCACTGTGTAGCTCTGGCTGGCCTCGAACTCAGTGATACATCTGCCTCTGCCTCCTGAGTTCTGTAATTAACGGTGCATTCCACCATGCCCAACTTTTTTTTTTTAGTGTACACACACGAGTACAAATTGGTGCAAGGTGTGTAAAAGACTAGAAAATGACCACAAAACTAAAATTGGATCCCCCTGGACCCGGAGTTAGAAGTGTTTGTTAGCTCTGTCGTCTGGGTTCTGGGACTTGAACTCCAGTCCTCAGGAAGAGCAGCTGTTCCTTCTCTCCACCCCCCACCCCAGGGTCACATTGACACAAACCTTGGATTTGTTTATGCTGCTTTAATTGCAAGAAATACCAGTCACTGTTAGTAGGAGTCTACTCTCTATGCACACCCATCTTTATTGAAACAAACTAGAAAGGGGCAAGAAGTTTAAACACCTGTATTAGAACACATAGGTGGCCAAGGTGGCGAGGAGACTGCAGTGAATTAGAGCCACGTGGTGGGAAGGACGTCTTCGTACGCAAAGGAGATGCAGGAACTTCTCCAGTCCTCCCGATTCAGGATGCTGAGGGTCATTTCCACATTACTAAACCTCTCAGAATGTAAATGATTGACAGGAGAGAGATTGCCATTTCTGGATAGGCATCGTCAGAAGCAGGAGCAGTGCTCTGTGCCTTAGCGTCTGCTCCACAATCGGCATAGTGAGAGTTGGTTGTTCTGTCTGAGGGTTCTCCTTGGCCTTCAGCGACTTTTCTGTAACGCCGCTGACGGTTCCCAGACCATTTCTGCCAGTTTTAGGTTAAGGCTGCAGGGACATTAAATATTCTGCCAACTTGGGGCATTGAAATTCGCTATTTCCTTTCTAAGCCCTGACACTGGACCCGTCTCTCAGCCCATCCTTAGGAGCTGCATAACTGCCCACTTCTCCATCTTTGTTTTTCAAGACAGGGTTTCTCTTCATGGCCCTGGTTTTCCTGGAAATCACTCTATAGACCAGGCTGGCCTCAAACTCAATCCGCCTATCTCTGCCTCTCGAGTACTGGGCTTAAAGGCATGTGCTGCCACCAACTGGCTCTGGTTCTCCATTTCATCAGAGCCGTCCTAGAATATGATAAACTCCTAGATCTGTTTATGTTTGTTCTTTTGCCTTAGAGACAATAGGTGCCACCATGTCCAGCTTCTGGATTTTTTTTAATCAAACTTTAGAAATTAACTTTTCTAGTAAGTCACTTCATTTACCTGACTGCTTCCCACCCCCAACCCCAAACTTTTTTTTTTTTTTTAAAGCAATATCTCACTATGTAGCTCTGGCTAGCCTACAATTTGTTATGTAGACCAGGCTGACCTCACCCTCAGATCTTCTAGGCTCTGCCCTCAAGTGCTGGGATTAAAATTGTATGCCACCACATCTACCTATAGGGTTTTAGGGGGACTCTGTGGTGGTGGTGGTGGTTCTGAGGATTGAATGCAGGACCTTTAGCATTCGAGGTATATAATATCACCAAACTTCCTATTGTTGCCACCCGTCTTAGTCAGGGTTTCTATTCCTGCACGAACACCATGACCAAGAAGCAAGTTGGGGAAGAAAGGGTTCATTCAGCTCACACTTACACATTGCTGTTCATCACCAAAGGAAGTCAGGACTGGAACTCAAGCAGGTCAGGAGGCAGGAGCTGATGCGGCCATGGAGGGATGTTACTTACTGGCTTGCTCAGCTTGCTCTCTTATAGAACCCAAGACCACCAGCCCAGGGATGGTACCACCCACAAGGGAAGGAACCCTCCCCCCTTGATTACCAATTGAGAAAACCTTGCAGCTGGATCTCGTGGAGGCATTTTTCTCAAGGGAGGCTCCTTTCTCTGTGATAACTCCAGCTTGTGTCAAGGTGACACACAAAACCAGCCAGTACACCACCCTTTAATATAGTCCCTCATGTTGTGGCCCCCAGCCATAAAGTTATTTTATTGCTACTTTGTAACTGTAATTGTGCTACTGTTAAGAATCATAATGTAAATATCTGATATATAGGATATCTGATCTGCAACCCAAAGGGGTCGTGACTGCTCTAAATGGACTTTCTCCCTGTCCCTCAGTAAGTGGGATCAGGGAGCTCCTTATAATCTGGTGCTGGATTTAGGCAACACATGGTTCTGCATCAGCAGCTACAGTAGATGACACTTCCTTTCCTCCCTGCTAATTCTGTGCAGTGGAGAAAGAAAACTGGAACTGATGGGGGCTTTCTGTATGTTCTGCCATTTTAGATTCTGACTAAAGGAGAAGTTCAAGTGTCAGATAAAGAACGGCACACACAGCTGGAGCAGATGTTTAGGGATATTGCCACCATTGTGGCAGACAAGTGTGTGAACCCGGAAACAAAGAGACCCTACACCGTTATCCTCATCGAGAGAGCCATGAAGGACATCCACTACTCCGTCAAACCCAACAAGAGCACCAAGCAGCAGGTGAGGGGTCATCATTGTCCTCAGAATGTAGGACCATGGAAGGATCTGATGCTCCTTGGCTCCCCATCTCCGGTGCTGGGATCAGAAGCACACACTTCTAGTCAGCCCTGCTGTGCTGGTGATGGGAAGCAGGGATCTGAGCATTCTGGGCAAGCACTTCCAGCTGAGCCCCACCCTTAGCAGCTGCCCCCGTGATGGAACAGAAATACACACAGAACTCTTACTTCCCGTCTAGCTCAACCCTTTCAAAACACACTTAGACTTTGAATCACACGAACGCTTTCCCTGTTTCTGTTTATTAACAAATTTCATACAGCTCAGCCGGCCAATCTGCTACGTGCCTGGATTTCAAATGCTTGAGAGGCTGAGACCATCTCAGAAAATAAAATCACCGTTTCTTTAGAATAGTCAACTCCATAGCACTTTCACAGAGCTTACAGCCTTTTCGAGTTAGGAATACTGGTTGGTGTCTTCATCATGAGGGAGGTGGAGGCAAAATGTCATCCTTCCCTACCTAATGAGTTTGAGGCAAGCTTGGACTGTATGAGAAACTCTAAAAGAAAGGCCAGGGGAAGTGGCTGAGTCCATAAGAACATTTGCTGCACAAGAATGCAGACCTAAATTTGGATATCCAGAACTTGGATGAGACGCTGAACTGGGTCCCCTGCTTCTGCACCTGTAACTCCAGTGCTGTGGGGGACAGAGGCAGGAGCTTTCTGGGCATTGCTGTCTACCTGAGCAACTCCAGATTCAGTAGAGACCCTATCTGGAGAGGACAATAGAGAGTACGGAAGAGGGCAGGCAATAGGACACCCAGCATCCTTACAGGCTGTGTCATGTACCAACATACACGCATGCACACTCTTACATTTTCATATAGCATGTAACGTGTTCAACAGACCACGAAATACAGTTGATCCATATAACTTAACACACTGCCTGAGCTGTCAGCGCTCCAGCGGTTTCCTGACTTAGCCCTGATCGTGAACATCCAGAAAACAGAAAAGGCCTGGCAGAAAAATGGAAGGAGCCAGAGAAGAACGCGGATACCCAGGAACTCTGGGCGACATCAGAATTTCCATTCTCACAACCCACACTTCTCTGTACAGGGAAAAATCACATGGGAGGTCATCAAGGGACTAATGACTTCACATGCTTCATGTGTGAGAGGGCAGCCACCTGTACACCGTTCCCTTTCCATAAATCCTCAGAGTCCCCAAGCCCAGTCCCATGTCTCCTCCACATGCAGCTCAGGTGAAACTTCCTGTGGGTCAATGCCAGAGATAACAACAGGAAGGCCTGTCAGAACTTACATCTAAACTCAAAGCTCTCCAGACCATTAGGCATCCTAACACTGAATGGCTATCAGACTTTCAAGGAAGCCATTGAGTCTGTGTTATCTACCCCATGACAGTTTCTCAGGCAGGGGTGGACACAAAGTGGGAAGTTCATTGCTGGACGGCTCGTGGGACGGCTGTAGTCCATTTTCCCAAGGAACATTTGTCTGGTCTCACACTGTTCTAGAATTAATGTGAACTGAGCTATGGGCTCAGGTCCTCACAGTTCATGGCTTAGAAGTCTCTGGGGCCAACTGAAAGACATTTTGTCTGTCCTAGAGAAGTTCGCTTATGTTTGCAAATGTGTATACTTCCCACCCCACACATTCTCTTGCTTTTAGAGCGCTGAGGGCAGCCCAGGTCCTCATGCATGCTGGGAATGCTTCACCACTGAACTGCACTCCCAGCAAAGAGTGTTTTTTCCACTTCACAAAAGGAGACACTTCGATTTTTCCAGGTATTTCTAGGGTTGCGTGTATCTTGGCCGTGCAGCCACGCGCATACTGCGGCTTTGTGGAGATTGCGTGGTGTGTGTCCGTGCAGCACAAACGCTAAACCGCAGGCCCTCCTTGTGTCTTGAAAGGCGCTGGAGGTGATAAAGCAGCTGAAGGAGAAGATGAAGATCGAGAGGGCGCACATGCGCTTGCGCTTCCTCCTGCCGGTGAACGAGGGAAAGAAGCTGAAGGAAAAGCTGAAGCCCCTGATGAAGGTCGTGGAGAGTGAGGACTACAGCCAGCAGCTGGAGATCGTAAGGCGATGGGGGTGGAGCGAGCAGCGTGGCCGGGCCCGAGAGTGTGACCTTGACCCGTCATTCTTGGCTTTTACCAGAGTAGCCGCGTTCCTGACCGTAATGCGTTCCTGACCGTAATGCGGTGCTTGTTACTTTTGCAGAGCTGTGACCCAAACTCTTGAGAGAGCAGGTTAAAGGAAGTGAGGTTCATTTTGGCTCAGTCTGAGAGGGCTCAGGTCCACGACTGCTTGGCCCCATGCTCTTGGGCAGGGCAGGAAGGAGAGGAGATGGGGGACTGGAGAGCAGCTGTGGCTTAGTCAGGCCCTGAGATCCACTCCCTCCTTGTAGACCTCAGCCACTAAGGTTCCCAGATGAGGCAAAATAGCACCACCAGCCGGAGATAAGACTTGGAACATGTGGGCCTGTGGGGACATTTCATATTTAAACCATAGAGTAATGTTTACAAGGTGTAGGCCAGGCTAACGTGCCCAGGTGTGAATAGGATAGTGTAGTTAAGCATTCACACGATTTTCTTTTTTGGGGGAAGGGGGGTATTGGCCCCTTCTGGGTTTTTGTTTTCTCTATACAAGTTGCTCTGTCCTTGATATTTGGATTTTTTTTAAGATTTATTTATTTATTATATATGAGTACACTGTAATTGTCTTCAGACGCACCAGAAGAGGGCATCAGATCCCGTTAAAAATGGTTGCAAGCCACCATGTGGTTGCTGGGATTTGAACTCAGGAACTCTGGAAGAGCAGCCAGTGCTTTTAACCACTGAGCCATCTTTCCAGCCCATCATATGATTTTATTTGCATCTTGTCAAAGCATTCATAACAGAATTGTGTTAGTCATATTCACTTTCTTTAAAATAATAAGATATATTTTACACTGAGTCTTCTCTTTTGGGGTAATAGTAAAAGTGGGGCCAGGTGTGCACCTCTGTCATCCCAGCACCCCGGAGGTCAAGGCAGGAGAATCATGAGTTTAGGGGCATCCTCAGCTCCATGGTCAATTTGAGACTAGCAGTACCAGCTCTAAGCATTAGCAGGGAGAGGATTTGATGCTGGGGTGGCTATGCTATTCAAAAACAGCTAAACGTCTGAACATTCCAGAACCTACATGGCTTCTCAGTGCGTCTCCATCTGTTTCACAGGCGGTGGCGGCTGTGAGGAGGTGACCTATAAAAGTCTAATGCTAGATTTCACCCTGGAGAGGACCATAGTGTGCTACAGCCCTTTTATAGACAGACAGACAGACACACACACACACACACACACACACACACACGGAGAGAGGGAGGGAGGGAGGGAGAATCTGGATTTTTTTTTTATTTTATTTTATTTTTTTTTTTTTTTTGTTTTGTTTTTTGTTTTTTTTTCAGAGCTGGGGACCGAACCCAGGGCCTTGCGCTTCCTAGGCAAGCGCTCTACCACTGAGCTAAATCCCCAACCCCTGAGAATCTGGATGTTTTAGAAAGGAGTAAGAAGCTAGGGATTGAACCCAGGGTCTTTTTTTTTTAAAAGTTCATTTAATGTATATGAGTACCCTGTGGCTCTCTTCAGACACACCAAAAGAGGGCATCGGATCTCATTTCATTTGTAAGTAAAAATGCAAGCTGGATGGTAGTGGTACACTCCTCCCAACACTCAGGAGGAGAGGTAGGCAGATCTCCTGAGTTCAAGCTCAGCCTGGTCTAGAATGAGTTCCAGGGCTACACAGAGAAACCCTGTCTTTTTTTTTTTTAAATATGAGTACACTGTAGCTATGTTCAGACACACCAGAAGAGGGCACCAGATCTCATTACAGATAGCTGTGAGCCACCATGTGGTTGCTGGGATTTGAACTCAGGACCTCTGGAAGAGCAGTCAGTGCTCTTAACCACTGAGCCATCTCTCCAGCCCCTAGGAGGAGGGTCTTAAAGCCCACACCCACAGTGACACACCTACTCTAACAGGGCCACACCTTCTAATAGTGCCACTCCCTGGGCTGAGCATGTAGAAACCATAACAAGGGGTGAGCCCCAAAGTCCAACAGTAGGTATTTAGCATCAAGGCTAGACCCAGCTGCTGCCCTGGCCTCCACGTGAGCAGCACCTAGAACTCAGCCCTAGATCTGCCCTGAGCGTTAAACCTGGGTTTATTCTGTGCCCTTACCCATCTTCCCTTGGAAACCAGCTGTCAATCATTGCAGGTATGCCTCATCGACCCAGGCTGCTTCAGAGAAATTGACGAGCTGATAAAAAAGGAAACGAAAGGCAAGGGTTCTCTGGAAGTGCTCAGTCTGAAAGACGTGGAGGAGGGAGATGAGAAGTTTGAATGACACCGAGTAGGTCCTCAGCGCAGCACAACAGCGGGCGTCCGTCTGTCCTAGCAGCAGCAGCAGCAGCAGCAGTGCGTTTCTGGGACCTGCCAAAAGCCCTCTGGAGCAATGTGCCACTTTCCATCCTGTGTTAAACATTGGCCTGGGTGCCTGGTATTTTTGTTGTCAATTGGGGTTTCCAGCCAAAATGAAAAGAATAACCCAAAATACAGAGTCCAGAACAGCTGTTCACTGATGTGTATGCCTTTCTGGTTCCACAGGGAAGACCAGAGGCAGCGCTGGATAAGAAGGTAGATTTAGTACGTGACAGATGACTGGAGAGGGTCTGTATAACAAAGGGGGACGCCTGCTGGGAAGGAAGATGTGTTCTGCGTAATGAAGTCCAGGTCTGGGGTGTGAGCTTGGAGAGATCTTTCTGTCTCCCTACGAATAGGTGTGTAATGAATGACTGGGGAGAAATTGAATTTTTAGTTTTCAACAAACATGGTACCACAACTTAGATGATTCTTGGGAAAATATATAAAGTCATTTAATACTAATCTTAAAAGTTTATAATATATGTTAGGATAGTTAAAAATTATATGTAATCAATAAAACTTATTTTTACTAAGCTCTGGCCTGCATTTCTAGACAGCTTCCTCTTACTCTGGTTTTGTATTCGGTACTTTTCTCACTGGGATGAAATGCCTGAAAAGGACTTAAGGAAGGCAAGCTTTACCTCAGCTCACAGTGAGGGGTGACAGGTCTTCACAGCAGAGGAGACGATGGCAGGATGGCCAGGCAGCTGGTGCTCCATCTGTGGTCAGGAAGCAGAGGTGAATGCAGATACTCAGTGGGGACCCCAGGACATCCCACAGACAGGAGACCCAGATGTGACCAGAGGTCTGTTCCCACGGGGATTCTGGATTCTGTCAAGATGGTGGTCTACCAGCCATCACAAACTGGGGCCGGCGTGGGGAGTTAGTCACGGGTCTGCTTTGGTTTGTGATTTGACGGTCTTAGTCAAAGGCCTTTAATCCCAGCACTTGAGGTACAGGCCATCGATCAACTAACAGCACAAGAAATTTGGTTTTTAGAGGCAAAAAGCCCAGCTTTCACAAATGGGCAGGGTTCCAACTGAAAGGAGTAGATGAAGGACAGACAGAAAAGACTCTTAACACCCAGAGAGTGGAGCGAGCTGCTGTTCTTCCCCACTCCCCAGCCCCAAAAACTATGCGTGCGTGCGTGCTCAGAGGCTAGAAGAGGGCATCCCTAGAGCTGGAGTTAAGAGTTCTGAGCCCGATGTGGGTGCTAGAAATTGAACTTAGGTCCTATGGAAAGCAAGCTCTTAAGCACTGAGCTGTCTCCAGCCATAGCCTGCTTTACTGGTGGCTGAGGACACACTAAGGATTTATAGGTAATTGGCCGGGGTATCTTTAACCTCTGCTGGTTTGTAGGATGTGTATCCTGTGCCCTGAGGATAGAATCCAGAACCCTACTGCTTCGCTGTGCCCTCAGCAGCTCACTGGATGTACTCACCAGCCCTGGCTCTTAAGGTGTTCTGGTAGCATTCAGGTCAGGTTCATGGTCTCATACAAGGTCTTACACTCTTTGTACAAAGACCCATGGATTTGTTGAGGTCACCTTACTAGGAAACACTGGCCACCCTTCTTCCTCAGGGCAGGGGATACTGGAAGTGCTTCTGGCCTACACCTTAAAGGACACCTATCAGGCTGGAGAAAGACGACAAACCAAGTAAATCCAGATGTTTTATTCTGTAAAGCACATGTGCACATACTTCAAACACAGAAAATCAATGAGGGAGGGATGCCATCACAGATCAGCTAGTGACCATCATGCAGCAAGGGACGGGAGATGGATCTGCTACCCTTGGGTCCCACAGTGCCTGCAGGAGGGTCAAAATACAGGAGGCTGGGTTCCTATGCACTGCCAAGAACAGACAGAAACGCCAGGTTCCAAACGAAGAGAACGTACACACAGAATCAAAACTGATTCAAGTCCTACCATACGGTGAAAGACAAAAGGAAAGATCAATGTGATCCGAAACAACCATTTCCCAGGAAGTCACTGACTTCTGACACACCCACACCTGAGGACAAGCCAGTGCTGCTGGGGTCAGAGGTCTCTAGTGGCCAATCTGACATGCCATTTTTGAGGTTTACCACCAAGGAGCAGCTGAGGACCAGGCCCAGATGTGTCTGCAGTCCCCTAAACTCAGCCCACAACCTCCTTCCCCAGCCATCCTCCATCTGTCTACCTGCTATGGCGAATACTTGGGCTTTAAAATATGTATCTGGCCTCAGGATGGGTCACTCTCAAGCATTTTGGGGACTTCCTCTCCCCAGGTCTTATGGTGTTCCTCCTTCCCACCCTCTACAAATCCCAGCCACTGCCTGTCATTAACACAAGGATGACTAAGAGGAACACAGCCGACAGACCAATGAAGGTGATTTCTTCTCATGTCTTACTCTACTGGGTCTTACTACTTAATCTGAAACTTGATGGTCCTGATGACACATT
This sequence comes from Rattus norvegicus, assembly GCF_021556685.1. NCBI lineage: Eukaryota > Metazoa > Chordata > Mammalia > Rodentia > Muridae > Rattus > Rattus norvegicus. The sequence continues at coordinate 33,443,827 of NC_141545.1, forward strand.
CATACCAGCTAAGCCACGTGGGTTTTCTCCATCCTGCCTGACAAGGCTCTCAAAGTCTAAGGGAAGACTAAATGAAATTCACACATTAGCCATCTTATAAGTAACTCACCTCTGCTTTAAAAAACATTAGGGCGTCACCTAACTACAGTGATTATTTTCACAAGCTTCAATTTAGAACAAAAATCCAAAGTATTGTTTTCCATCTAAGAATGCCTGGGATAAAATTCTCTAGGCCAGTAAGGTTCGGGATACAGCAAGTTAACTGCAACTGAGACAGACCTACAGTTACGGGACAGAAGTGCTGACATACCTAAGTAGTTTTTCTTCCTGTGAGACAGGCTATCAGTATGTGGCCCAGGCCAGCCTCGCACTCGAGATTCTCCTCCCTCGGCCTCCAGAGGGCTGCTCCTAACATGCATTCATCCTCACACCCAGCAAGTCTGGAACACTGCCTGGAAGAACACTGCATGGGCATTAAGGCAAGGCATTGATAGAAAACCACTGCAAATACAAGTAACTCGCAGAAGGGAATGCGAATGACTTTCCTAAAGGAAATGCGAGAGGGCACTGGGGCCGGATGGTCACAACTGTCCTAAGGAAAACGCTTCTGGTTTTGACTGGCCAGCCATCAGCGCCTCATACGCCTTCTTCCTTCAGATCTTCCCTGCACCAGCTCCACATTATATACCTATAATGTTCATTCTCCTTCTGGAGATAGATGTGTGATGTACAAAAATGAATGCGAAACGAATTTTAGAAAGAAAAAAAAAGCAAGCCCTGCTTGTGAGCATTACAGCAGCCCGCCATCTCTTCTGCCTTGTGAAGTTAGGCAGCCTGTGCTGCCCTGTGTCCCCATTACACCGCCACTTCTCAAGCCAGGAACTTCTCTACCAGGAGCACAGAGGAGCAAAGCACTCCAGTTCCTAGGGGCCAGTGTGGAGACGGAACTCTGCTCTTCACTACAGAAATGCCTTGGGGGCGTGACCTTTGACCTGGATAGACAAGCCTGTCTGTCCTAACAAGGGGAATATAAAATGTAGCTTGTTTTCTCTTTTAAAAACAGTTTCCTTGCAAGCAAACTGAGAAGGAACTACTGCTGTCGCTATATGGTCACTGAGACACGTGAGAGCCGCAGGAGGGAATGGTGGCTTCTGAAACAGTGTCCTGACAAAGGTGCACACAGCGTCCAACACTGCACACCCCCGTCTGAGACAAGAACCGCAGCCAACCTCGGCCGCTGGTGTTGGAACACGACACGCTCAGCTCTGGCAAGATCCCCACATCCCCCGGCACTTCATGGAAGAACCCCATGTCGGTGCCCTCCTGCCCCTCAGTGAGGCTGACGGGTTCCGGCTGCATCCAGGGCAAAGCACGTGCACCACAGGACCAGTTTCCAGATCAACGTTTATAAATATGTACAGATCAGTTACAGGCACTTGAAATGTCTTTGGCTGGAATAACCCAACATTGCAAGATCGTGTATTCACAGAGTGGCCAGGCCCTGGCCGATTCAGCAGGCAATGATCATGGTTCTTGGTCTCTCAGAAAATGGGGAGCTGTGGGATTAGGCATCAGCCAAAGCCACCTGGAAGAGAGCAAGTAGACAACTGAGTCAACTGGGGCGCTACTGGCACTCAGTCCAATGCCACAAGGTCATGCAGACTATGAACATCTATGATCTTTTGGCAAGGGAATTAGGAAACTACCTCACCTCGGAGAGGAATGAACAAAACCCTAAGTCTATAAGCAGTTGCCAACCTGCAGAACCACTTATGCTATGCTTGGAGAGCCATCCATCCATCCATCCATCCATCCATCCATCCATTCACCCATCTTGGAGACAGGATCTCACTGAAGCAGTGAGCACATGAATTCTTTTCATAGCTCCTGCTGGCTTGAAATACTTTATGTAGACTAGGCTGTCTTTGAACTAATTGATTCCTTTGCCTTTGCCTCCTGAGAACTGGAATTAACGGTGTGTGCCACCATTCCTGACCTTGGATTTGTTTTTTGAGACAAGAATTCAGGTAGCCAGGGCTGACAAACTCATTATGGAGCTAAGGATGACTTTAAACTCCTGATCCTCCTGCCTCAACTTCCCAAGTACTGGCATTACAGGCATGTATCATGTCTGGTTTACAAAGTGGTGCAGACTAAGCCCACGGTCTCATGCTTGCAAGACAAGCACTGTACTAACCAAGCCACATCCCTAGCCACTAGTTAACTGGCCCTGCTATGCAGTCTGATGCATGACCCCTATGCTGAAGGAAAGACTGGGGTAAAGAGGCACCCGGGGACATGACCTGTCAGGGACTATTTCAGAACACCTATCGTGAAGTCTCGACCTGTAGGCAGGAGCCAGCCAAACCCACCCCCTCCTCACCTTCTCAGGGCAAAATTCAGGATTGCTCTGCCGCAGTTTGCTGGGTCTGCCTTTGATAACTGCATAGCAGAACATCGTTATCACCATCACGAAAAGGAAGTAACTGGTGTGCATGAGATGCAGGTTTATTAAGGAGCGGTCGTCCTGAAGAAAAAGGAAGGCAGACACACACTCGTCACTGACACTCCCACAGCAGCTCCATGGCCGCAGCAAGTTCACTCCTTTGTGGGGCTCCACACTGAACCCACGGCCTCACACACACTGGCCTATCTCTGAGCCCCACCTCCAGCCCCTCGATAGTAACTCTGTAGTTTGAACAGGGCAGTCTCTCCACGGGTCTCCAAGAGCGCCGAACCAGCTGTCAGTATGTGAAGACCCAGAGCTTCATGCAAGTGGAGCTGCTCGCCTCCTGCCAGGGTCCTGCTCTGACACGTCCTCTTAATCCCACACACCTCTCCTCCACTGGACAGCTGGCACATCCCACCGAGACAGCATCCCTTCTCCTTCGGCTTTCTCTACGTCCCTGGCAGGAAGGGGTACAGGCTAGCCTCCCTCTTGAGATCTCATATGGAATCACAGTAGAGTGGTGTTGGGAGAGACCGTGGCTACCTCCCATTACTGTCTCTCCATCCATGGCTCACTGCCCGTTTTAGAGTCTCCCTCTTGAGTACAGCTTGACCTAGAACTCACTATGTAGCACAGGCTGGCCTGGAACTCATCCTGCTTCTGCTCCCAGGAGCCAGGGGCTGAGGGATACATAAACCAGGCCAGAGCAGTCTTAAGATTTGGACTTTCCACAAGTATGTGCTGTGTGTGCAGGTGCCCGTGGAAGCCAGCAGGGCATCAGGTCCTCAGGAGCTGGAGTTACAGGGCTGGGAACTACCTGATGCGGGTGAGCTCTGGTCCCCTGCAGAGCGAGTGCTCCCAACTGCTGAGCCATCTCTCTAGCCCCAGACCACTAAGTGCACAAAGGCTCTACAACCGCCTGACAAGCCAGTCAGGGCGCTGCTGCAGGAGACAGGAGAAGGCTGTGGCTGGGCAGGGAAGGCTCTGGAATCCAACTTGTCCATCATGCAGCCTTCCCTTCTGCCTATGCTAGCAGCTCTCTGGCTGCCAACCTCCGTAACTGAACAGAAACTGAAAAGGGGACAGTCCAGGGAAAAATAAAAAAGAAACCATGCAGCACACTCAGGAAGGAAGCAAGGGCAAAAGTCATCAGCGTGGCAGACTGTGCCTGCTGACTGCAGCAGTGGCCGCTCCGCTTCCTCTTTCTTCTGAGGTTAAATGCTACGTAGGCCCCACTATCCAGACAAACACACATTCTGGACCAGGCATGGTGGCACAAGTTTATAATCCCAGCACTCAAGAGGCTGAAGCAAGAGAATCACAATTCCCAGGCCGGGCTGAGCTACTTAGTGAGACACTGTCTTAAAGAAGAGAAACAAACTTGCCTCTTCCTATGAACTTCTATACCCTTTTGTACCCTGAACTGTTAGCTATGCTAACATGGCACTATGCACATACTCTGCATATAAGACCTCACAGGAACCTCACAGTGACCCCTATGGGTTACAAACACAACAGATCTCTGCATAAAACCGCTGCTCAGAAGCACAGAACTAAGGACCAAGGCTGCTCCGAGCCACAAAGGTACCAAGGTATCCACAGCTCTACCATCTAGTCTCCCAAACCTACTGCGGTCCTTGAATGGTCAAGGCTGGGCTAACCCAATATGTAAACATTCATACACTCTCAGTTCTGGGATGCATGTGTACAGACACACAAAGAGGACTTGTCTCACTTACATCTGGGACAATGACGGTGAGCTTGGGATTTAAAGCGTGGTAGACTTTCCCAATGGCGCCCTTGTAACACCAGAAAGGGTTGTAGTCTTGAGCGTATTTCGTGTTGGCATCTCTGGCAGTTGTGAAGATCTTGTACCAGAGTGTGGCGTTGCTGTATGTGTCGGGGACACAGTGAGGTGGCTGACTGCAGGGGAGAGGAAGAGACCAGCTCGGGGACCTGAAACATTTATTTGGGCTCCCTCCACATAGCACCCGACAACACTGAACAGAGCAACATGAGGAAAGGAGAGATAAGCCGTTTGGAACAATTACCATGCTCCTCTGGGACAGACGCCATTGAAGCACTAGCTTGGGGGTGAGGCCTCTTTCTGGTTTTGTTTTGTTGAGACAGGGTTTCATATGTAACCCAGGCTAGCCCTGACCTCCTGACCCTCCCACCTCCACCCTTCCAGGTGCTGGGACTACAGGTGTGCCTCAACATGCCCAGTTTATCCTGTGTTGAAAATGAGACCCAGGGCTTCATGAATGCTAAGCCAACACTCCCAACTGAGCTACAGCCTCCATCCAGCACATCTGTTTAGGGACAAGTTAGAACTTCTGATTAAATTACATAATCCCTCAAGCCAGCAAGATGGCTCAGAAGGTAAAGGTGCTTGCCACCAAGCCTAGCCACCTGAGTTCAGTCCCTGGAACCCACACAGTAGGAGAGAACTGACTCCTGCCAGTAGTCATCTTGGCCTCTACACATGTGTAGGACACTTACACGGTGACAGGGAAGACTCCAGGGGCAGCTGTGAGGGTCATGCATGCTGTGAACACCACCTGCTCACAGTGGCCATGGAGAGCACAGTCATCGGCATTCCAGGCAGCAGGCAGGGTGAAGGTGATGTTGATCTCCTCATGGGCTTCCCTGCCTGTGGAAGAATTAGCAGTTTATTGGTGGACACAGGCAGAAATTCATAGACTGTTTGCTGGTTTTCAAATAAGTATGAAGCCAAACTTAGCAGGCACCGACTGGCCTATGGGATTTCTAAAAGCCACAGTCCTGATCTGTGAGGATCACCAAACTGCCCAGCCACAAAGAAGCTCACAAAAGGCTCCTACTTCAGCTGGGGCTAGGGAGCCATGCCTGAGCCCAGACAGGAAGAGTTGGGCAACCTGAGTGGAGTAATTTTCTGTACCAACGATACTTCACTCAGAATCGAGCAATATCCCATGAATGTGCCTGTCTGCATACACGCACAGGGAGAAGCAGAGGGTCTACCAGACTTATGGAAGGTCTTGGGACTACAAAGTGAAGCCTGCACTAAATCAAGATGTTCTAAGGTCACAGGAGAACTCACAGGAGTGATTTGTACCCTTACTATCATGGCACCAACTGTCCACTCTGAACAATCAGAGGCAACAGGCAGGACCCCACCAGCATCTTGTGGACTTGACTACACAAAGGCTTCTGGGAACCTAAGGTTATGTCTCCAAGGTCCAGCCAGCTCTTAGAACGAGCAAGGCTTTGCAGATTTCCCAGCTTCCACTCTCATGTCCCCTACACCAGTGAACTACTGTGCCCAGGCTTAGCACATAGAAGCAGGCATGGTCATAATCCATGCTATGCACTTTTTGTGTTATGCGATGTGGTAGTTTGAATGAGAATGGTCCCCATAGGCTCAAATGTTTGAATGCTAGTCCCAAGTTGGTGCAACTATCTGGGAAGGATTACGATGTGTGGCCTTGTTGGAGGAGGTGTGTCCTGGAGGCGGGCATGCAGGCCTCTAATCCCAGCACTTGGGAAGCAGAGGCAGATGGATCTTAAGAGTTCTAAGCGGGCTGGAGAGATGGCTCAGCGGTTAAGAACACCCGACTGCTCTTCCAGAGGTCATGAGTTCAATTCCCAGCAGCCACATGGTGGCTCACAACCATCTGTAAAGAGATCCGATACCCTCTTCTGGTGTATCTGAAGATAGCTACAGTGTACTTATGGGGTTGGGGATTTAGCTCAGTGGTAGAGCGCTTGCCTAGGAAGCGCAAGGCCCTGGGTTCGGTCCCCAGCTCCGAAAAAAAGAACCAAAAAAAAAAAAAAAAAAAAAGAGTTCTAAGCTTGAGGCCAGTCTGGTCTACAGAACAAGATCCAGGATAGCCAAGGCTACACAGAGAAGCACTATCTGGGGAGGAAAGCCTCTGCCACTCCCAGTGAGCTCGCTGCCTCTTGTTGTGGGTTAAGATGTGAGCGCTCGGCTGCTGCTCCAGCCACCTGCAGCCATGCTTTTGCCCAACCATCAGCCATCATAAAATTGAGCCTCTAGAACACGTAGCCCAATTAAACTTTGAATTGCTTTGTTCACAGTGCTTTAACAGAGCAACAGAAAAGTAACTGATACAGTTAACAAGCGCCTAATTAGCATTTTAAGCACCATGTAAGTGTTAATTCACGATGAACTTTTGGGGTAACCCACCCCCACACATGCTGTGTGTATGGACTGGCTATGAAGGTATATCCCTGTATTGTTAATTACTGGACCAGCGGCATCACCTGCCCCAAAAGGCAAGCTGCCAGGGGGGAGAAGAATCTCACACCATGCTAATAGCTATTTTGTATCAGAAAGAAGAGTTGCATTTGAACAATAAAATACTGGCAGCTGAAGCAGGGGCAGAAGAACAGAGGGGAAGGGAGGGGAGGGGAGGGGAGGGGAGGGGAGGGGAGGGGAGGAGAGAAGAGAGGCAGAGAGAAGGAGGCAGAACAGAAACACAGCAGAGAGGGGAAAGACATGGTGGCAGGGAAGTCTGGTTGAGTTAGATGGGCTAGCTGAGGGACTGCCCCAGCAAACAGGCCAGCAGGTTTACACTATCCAGGTGTCTGTCTCTGTGTCTTTATTATTACTACATCATAAGCAGGGAGCCCTGCAGTACTGAGCTGTCTTAATAAGCTTTCCACTACTGTGATAAAACACTATGAGCAAAGTCCTGAGGAGGGAAGGGTCGGTCTGTTTATATCTCTCAGCTCATCTCCACTGCTTGGGAAGTCACGTAGGCCCTTAACCAGGGCAGAACCTGGAGGCAGGAGCTGATGCAGACAGAGGCCATGGAGGGTGCTGCTTACTTGCTGGCTCCCATGGCTTGCTCATTTATAACACCCAGGGCTCACCAGTCCAGGAGTAACACCGCCTACAACATGCTGGTATCCTGCCACAGCGTCACATGCACTGCACACACAGGCCAATCTAGTGGGAGTATATTCTCAGTTGATGTTTTCCTTTGCCAGATGACTCTAGTTTGTACTAAGCTGACATAAAACCAGGCAGTATATGGACTTTGGTTGGTGTTTGGTTTATCCTTGTTAGAACTGGGACCTAAACCCAGGGCATTACACACATTAGGTAAGCCCTTAACCAGTAAGTTACACCCCCCAGCCTGATTCCTGTTTTTTTTTTTTTTTTTTTGCCTCTTCTATAATCCCCAAATTTCAAGGCTGAAGGCACCAGGTCTGAGGCTTTTTCTAGTTCTTCCTAGAAGCTAGCACACTGTTAAATAAACTGTGGACATTTAAAACTGTACAGACCTGGGGCTGGAGAGATGGCTCAGTGGTTGAGAGGACCCTAGAATCAATTCACAGCAGCTCACAACTGTCTGTATAACACTAGTCCCAAGGGGATCCTGTGCTCTCTGGCCTCCACGGCACCAGGCATATACATGGTAAATTAGCCATACATACAAACAGGCAAGATACAGCACATATAACATACTTAATTTTAAATTAAAAAAAAGGTCAGGCCTGAGAGTCCAGCATCACACAACAGTAAATATAGCCAGCATGACAGCTAAGCAGGTCAAGGGAAAATAAGGCTGTTGGTGAAGTTTGGGACAAGGGACGGAGGTGCTATCTTACTCATCTAAGCAGAACTGGCCTCCAGGCCTCCAGCATCCCTCAGTCCCTACCTGGCATTCCCTGCCCCTCCCTATAGAATCCAAATATTCTGTTCTCCTCTCCTCTTCTCTCTCTGGGAGCGTGCCTCACCCAACCCACCCAACCCCGCCATGGTGACACCTCAGGTCACAGTCCTTGAGGCCAGTGAACTCGCCTAGAGAGCAACTTCCCAATCAACTTGCCTTTAATATAATCTAATCATGCTTGAATTGGCTCATTTCACTGGTAGAGAAATAACCTATCAAATGACCTAAAATTAATCCTAGGAACCTACATATGTTTACAAACACATCTATGCATAGGTATAGCACTTGTGCACCCCCACAGAAGCTCCAGCACAACATACCTATTCATAGATGTGTTTCTAAACACATTATGTCTTGAACAACATGGGGATGGAGTGCTGACTCCCACAAAGTCAAAGAACCGAGTGTAATTCCTGACTCCCCAAACTTAACAACCAATTTAGTTTGATGTTGACCGGAAGCCTAACTTCAACAGTCAGCACATATTTACCCCTGTGTCATAAACAGGGAGGAATACACAGCAGCACAATCACTATTCTCTGTGTGTGAAACTGACATTAGACAGATGAACTGCTCATAGTGACTTAGCTTATGTCTTAAGTGGACGCTGGCTATATGACCCCACTGCCATCAAAACGAGCACAGTAAGTGTGGAATGTTATGCTTCAAAGATGTCCTTTGTTCTTATTGTAACGTGTGCTGGACTCAAACTCAATACTGATAACCCTGAACTTTCGGTCCTCCTGTTTCTACCTCATGCACCATGTGAACTTTCTTTTTTATTTCTCTGGCTTTTGTTTTGTTTTTTGTTTGAGACAAGGTCTTAGCTACCCTAGCTACCCTACAACTTGCTATGTAGACCACCAGATGGCCTCAAACTCCCCTGCCTGTCTCGAGTGGCGGGATTAAAGGCATGTGCCAGCAGCTTGTTTGTTTCTTGAGGCAGGGCCTGAAACTCACCACCCTTCTGCTTTGCTCCCCCACATGCTGGGGTGGCTAATCACTATGTACACTGCCGAGCCTGGCCCCAGGGCCTTCGGGACCTAATACAGCATCCTTACATTTGCCTTCACTTCTCAAACAGAGAGCTGGAGAGAAGCTCAGCAGGTAAGAGCTGAGGTCCTGCAGGGGACCCGGGTTCAGTTCGTAACACTCACACAGCAGCTCAGTCATCTGTACCTACAGACCCAGAGGATCTAACACCCTCTTCTGATGTTGGCAGGCACCAAGAACATACAGTGCACATACATTCATGCAAAGCATTCATGTACGAACTACAAGTTTTTTTTTTTTTTTTTTTTTTTGTTTTGTTTTTTGGAGCTGGGGACCGAACCCAGGGCCTTGCGCTTGCTAGGCAAGCGCTCTACCACTGAGCTAAATCCCCAACCCCGAACTACAAGTTTTTAATAATAAAAACGTTCAAGTATAAATGGACCCGAGCAAGTAAAGCCTATGTTGGGCAAAGGGCAATTATACTGAAGCCAGAAAGAGACCCAGCACTTGCAGTTTCTCTCCTCCCACTTCGCCTCTCCCAGTGCTACAAAGGAACCCAGGGCCGCACACACACAGCCCAGAGCTCTAACCACGAGCTGTATGTCTGGCCCATTACCCTGACTGACACGCTTTTAGGAAGAGACTGTGCATGTGATACCTGAAGACCCGGCTGAGTGAGACGCACAGCAACCAGTCCTTCTTGACTTCATGACGTCCAATTCTCAAGAGGAGAGACAGCGAGACACAACAGAACATGGAACCTATCTCGGCTGCTGCCTCAGAACTCTGAAAGGAAAGTAGCTGACACACACCTGACAATCCAATCTGATGGCCAAGGATGGTGGAGTACAGGTGTGTGACATTTCGAGAGTACCCTCCAAAGGGCTTGAGAGGGTCCAAGGTCAAGGTAATGGCCACTGAAATATTGATGGGGCCTGACTCCTCCAGGGACTGGGGCGGCTGGGTGGACAATCTGGTTTGCCCGATGGTCATGGTGCTCTCAGGTGTGGTGGTATCGTTGGAGAGATGCTTCAGTGTCTCATTTTCTGATACACACAAGTCCAAATCATTAAACCGGAGCAGGAAAGTATTCCAATCCTTCAGCAAAATAAAACAGAGACGATATGAAGTCCCAGCATCTCCAAGGCAGAAACAGCCATGACCCTGGACTGCCACACAGCACAAGAGGAAAAGAGTGACTAGAGATTGACCATCTCAAGTTACAACACAGCACCCTGAGTAGAACAGGCCGATATAACTGTGTTAGCCCTGGTGATCTGCACACTCTGCAGTGGTTGAGAATTCAGCATTCTGTAATTAAGAGAAAAATCAACTAGTCTCAAAATCAAACTCAAAAAGGGATCATGAGGGGCTGGAGAGAAGCCTGCTGGGGTGACTGCCATTCCAGAGAGTCCCAGCACCCAGCATGGCAGTTACTAACTGTAACTCCAGCTCCGAGAGACCTGACACCCGCTTCCTGGCACTTCCCACACATTAGTGCAGACATAAATGGGAGCAAAGCATCCATACACATAAAGTAAATAAATGCAAAACACACACACTGAGGGCTGTCTCCAAGCCTCGGTGGTTAAGAATACTTGCTACTCTTACAGGGAACCAAGTTCCATTCCCAGCACCCACATCACCATGGGTGCTCACAACCATCTGTTACTCCAGTGCCAGAGTATCCGATACCCCTCTTGTGTTCCTTGGGCCCATGGCGCACATATTTACATGCGGGCAAACACTCATGCATAGACACTAAAAATTAAAAAAAAAAAAAAAGAGAGAGAGAGAGAGAAAAAGCAATCAGCCAGTCAGAGGTGGTGCACACACAGGGGGATCTCTGAGTTCGAGGCCAGCCTGGTCTACAGAGTGAGTTCCAGCACAGCCAGGGCTACACAGAGAAACTCTACTTTGAAGAAAAAGAGGGCAGAGGATCTTGAACAAAAGTGGAGACACATTAAAATCACTAATTCTCATTTACTTTATAACTTTGTTTTAAGATGTATGTGTTTACATTAATATATGGGTATTTTTACGTATGTATGGCTGTTTACCACACGCATGCCTGAAAGCTTGCAACTGTCTGTAACCCCAATTACAGAGAATGCAACATCTTCTTCTGGCCTCTGAGGACACTGCATGCATGAATAGCAGACACACATGCAGGCAAAACATGCATATGTATTTAAAATAAACAAATACACAAATAAAATGCTTGGTGGTGCAAACATTTAATCTCAGCACTTAGGAAGCAGAAGTCAGACTAATCTGTAGAATATCAGGACAGCCAGAGCTGCACAGTGAGACTATGTAAACAAATAAATAATAAGCCAATGAGAAATATAATAAAGAAAAAGAACTGTGCCAGAAGTAAAAGTGCCCTTTACTTCTCTTTAGGATCTAGGACTCGCATATTTTAGGTTAGCATACAAGGCAGTGGGTTCCTCACAGCATCTTCAGGATGCACACTTTATTATCCACCGCTCTCACTCACTGTTCCCCTTCTCCATGCCCACTGAACACTCTCTCTTCAGACCCTTCTGAAACACAGTCCAGGACGGCTTTGAACTCACACTCCTTCTGCCTCAGTCTCCCCAGTGCTGGGATCACAGGAGTGCACCACCATATCCAGCGTTTGTTTTATAAATACACTCTCCCAAATGCATGTTTCTCTACTGAAAGTCTACTTAAAACTGAGAGTATTACTTAAAATAACTAGGTATTCCCTAAAGTCACAAGAAAAAAGACAGGAAGTTCTACATAAGTATGTCTTTTGCTGACGTATCTACTATCTGTGTGCCCTTGAATGGCAGAGCCAAGAGGATGTGGAGTTCAAGGCCAGCTTGGGTTTCAGGAGACCTTGTCTCAGAAAGAACTGTCCAGGTCTGGTTAGACATGACACATCATCCCAGCATTCAGGAGGCTGGGGCAGGAGAGTACATCAGGGTCCAGGCCACCCAATACACAGGAAGTTTCAGACTAGCCTGCAGCATAGACTGAGACCTTGAAAATAGAAAGAGCTGTCCTCCACTTCTCTACAGGGCCATCCAGCACAAGTAGACATTAGCAGTATACTGACCTCAGCCATTTCTGGGGACTTAATCTCCTTGATCTTGAAGAAGTAGCCCAGGGTGAGGAAGGCGATGGCCATGGCGCTGACACTGATCATAAAAACCACCAACGGTGGCCGGCTGCTGATGTACAGCTTCAGGTTCTCCAAGGGGTTAATGCTGAACATGCTTCTCACCAGCGGCAACCTGCAATGAATTCAGCACGGGACTGAGTGCAGGCCTTGTCTGCACTGAGCTGGAGCCCACTTCAGTCTCATGTCAAAGTACTGCGGAGCAAAGGCGGAATCTGAGGACATGTCCATGCAGAGGGTTCACTTGGAAGACTGGAGAGGCAAGCATGGCGGTGCACACCCGTGACTCCAGGAAGTAGAAGACCAGGAGTCAAAGTTCTTCCTCAGCAACAGGCAAAGCCGGCCCACACTGTAAAAGACAGCCTTTCTAAGAAAGTAAAAAGTTCTTTTAAAAAAGGAAAATAAAGAGGAGGGGACGGTGGAGCTGTGGGCTCACTTGGAAAGTGCATGCCCAGCCTACATGAAGCCCTGGTTCCCATAGCGGCACTGTGTAAACAGGCAGGCAGGGACGCACACATCTGTAAGGTAGCACTTGACAGACAGACAGGCAGGCAGGCAGGCGGGCAGGCAGGCACAGAAGGACCACGCACACGGTACATTATTATCATTGTTAGCTCATGCGCACATGAGACTTTATCTGCTGCTCTGCCTGCAGAGGCTAATCAAGTGCTGCACCACTGAGCTGCATGTGCCGCCTCCCGCTGCCCGTGAGTCTAAGCGAGCTGCCTGTGGCCTCTCTTGGGTGTCTATGCAAATAACCACAGTTTAGAACAGGGCACCAGCAGTGCCTCTTTTGAATCCTTTTCCTGTTCAATGAAACAGCAGTAGCGGTCATAAAACTCTCGCCTCACTTCTGAGTTTCACTAAAATGCTTTGCAAAGCCTCACTGTTAAACCTGGACTCAGCACAGGCCTCTGATGGGAGGCTGTGCTGCTAGTTTTATGTCAACTTGACTCTCCTAGAAGAAGGAGACTCTAATAAAAAAAAATGTCCCGATTAGACTGGCCAGTGAGCAGACCTGTGGTGCGTTTTCTTGGTTAATGATCAATGTGCGAGTGGGCAGTGCCACCGCTGGATGCTAGGAGAAAGCAGGCTGAGCAAACCGTGAGCAGCGAGCCAGTAAGCAGCACCCTCCACAGCCTCTGCATCAGCTCCTGCCTCCTCCACGTTCCTGCCCTGTGTGAGTTCCTTTGATGATCTGTAAGTGGATGCCAAATAAACCTTATACCCCACCCTGCTTTGTTAATGGTGTCTATCACAATGTCAGAACCCTGACTACAGCAGAAGACTTCTCTTGAGTGTGAAGAAGTACTCAACTCTTTCTTAGAAGTTTACAAACGATTTTCACTATACTGTTATTTCTTTTTTTTTAATGGGGAAAAGGGTTATGACAGGGTTTCCTGTATCTCAAGCTGGCCTTGAACCCTGAGCTTGCCACCTCTGTTTCCCAAGTACTGGGACTATAGGCATATGCTCCCGTGCCTGCTTGTTTTTCTCTTGGTTCTGAGGATTTAACCCAAGGCCTCTTGTTTGATAAATAGCTATTGAATTCAACCAAATACTATATTTCAATGAATAATTCATCTGCAATGTCTAAACAATCAATTTTTGTCTTTTACTCTGTTAACATAAATAATCTGATTAATCTTTTTCAAGCTGATTGCATTGGGTGCTTTTGGTATGACTGAGAATTGAAGAGTTTTGTTCTGGTGTTAGGGGGAGAACACATGATAGATCACAGAACTATACCCCAGCTCGTGACCAAGGCTTTAAAGCTACTGGGATAATATATTTGCTCCTTTACTCCCTGTTTTTCTATGTATTCAGAAATGAGATAAGACTAACTTGGCATTTTGCATAGCTATCTTTTTTTTCCTTCTTTTTTAAAATTCTTGAAACAAGATCTTCCTGTGTAGCATGGACGGTCTGAAACTTCCTATGTATATGAAGCTGGCTCCAGAATCACAAAATCCACCAGCCTCTGCCTCCCAAGCACTTGGATTAAAGGGCTGTGCTACCAGGAATAAAATGCACTTCTACTTCTTAGAAATTTGACTGACTTTGGCCAGAAAATCATGAGTCTGCCAAGTATTTGTTTTCTATTTTGAGGAGGCTATCTTAGCTACTTTAATGATTTTTAAATGCCTATATGTCTATTTTTTACTTCTGGTGAGTCAAATTTGATAAAACAGGTATTATAAGAAATTATCCATTTTATATTGGCTTTTAAACATCATGGTGTAGAATTACTTTAGGATTTATTTTATTTGTGTATCTTTGTATGTTTGTGTGAGTATGCACATGTGTGTAGGTAACTGGAGGCCAGGAAAGAGCAATGATCCCCTAAAGGTGGAGTTCTCGGTGGTGGTCAGCCTGCTCACATGGCAGTGGATCTAGGGCAAGTCCTCTGCAGAGTACAAGCCTCTGAGCCTCTGAGCACCTCTCCAGCCCTTTATTAGTAGTTTTATTGTTGTTTAATAACTTAGTTGGACTAGAACTGTAGCCAAGGAGGACTTTGAGCTTCTGAACCTCCCGCCTCTACCTCCACAAGTTGGCATTTCAGGAATGCACCACCACACCCATTAGTGCTGGAAGCTGAACCCAGGGCAGCTCAAAGCCTGCACCTCTGAAACTTTCCAGTTGTCTGGTATTCCCAAACTGTAAATCTCTCAAGAGTAGGGAAATAATCTTACCTGTCTGACTCAAAATATCTTTACAGCAAACAGATTAGAACCAGGTAAGGATGGGGAAAGGTACTAAGTAAGTTAAGTGGGAGCAAGAAGTTTTAGTGTTCTGTTCTACAGTAAACCATTCCTAAATAATGCGTAGTCCAGGCCTTGAACTGATTCTCCTGCCTCCCTCCACCTTTCAAGAGCTGGGATTACATACTACTAAATACAAGGGAGCAACTCCATGCCTGGCATAAAAGCATTTTTGAACAAAACTATCAAGACTCTAAATAGTTCACAAAACTCAAAGCCACTCATTTTCAAATAGGAAATTAGAGGCTGGCTGTCTTTTATGTCTTTATCAGCAAAGAGGTCCAAGGTTTCTGAACCAGGCATGGCATACACTTTAATCCCAGCAATCAGGAGGCGGGCAAAGGTAGGCCAGCCAATATCTGTGAGTTTGAGGCCAGTCTGGTCTATAAAGTTTCTGGCCAGCCAGGGCTACATAGTAAGACTTTCCTTTAAGTTTAAAAAAAAAAAAAAGTTGGGCTGGAGAGATGGCTCAGCGGTTAAGAACACCCGACTGCTCTTCTAGAGGTCATGAGTTCAATTCCCAGCAACCACATGGTGGCTCACAACCATCTGTAAAGAGATCCGATGCCCTCTTCTGGTGTATCTGAAGATAGCTACAGTGTACTTATATATAATAAATAAATAACTCTTTAAAAAAAAAGTTTCTGTATTCTTTCAAGAATTAAGCCTTACTTTTAAATAAAAATACAAGCTGGATGGTAGTGGTACATACTTCCCAACACTGGGGAGGCAGAGGCAGACAGATCTCTCTGAGTTCGAGCTCAGCCTGATCCAGGATAGCCAGGGCTATACAGAGAAACTCTGTCATTCATTCATATATATATATATATGTATATATACATATATATGTGTGTGTGTGTAATATATATATGAATACACACACACACACACACACACACACACAAGGACGAGTACACTGTCGCTATCATCAGACACACCAGAAGAGGGCACCAGATCTCATTACAGATGGTTGTGAGCCACCATATGGTTGCTGGGAATTAAACTCAGGACCTCTGGAAGAGCAGCCAGTGCTTTTAACCTCTGAGCTATCTCTCAGCACCCACCAACACCCCCAAGAGGAACCCTGTCTTGAAAAACAAACAAAAATAAGCAAGCAAGCACTGCACTTCATGGGGGGGTGGGGGGGGTGAGGATGTGCTCTGGCTGCCCTCTTTCCCTAAGTTCATTCCAACCAGGGAGTGAGAAATGAAGGCTGGCTTCTAAAAAGTCCAAGGACTGAGGGGAGGGACACCAGAGAGAGCCAAGCGCTGACTCCACAAGCACAGAAGGAAGACGAATACAGGTCACCAGTGTGCTACTAGACTACTTCACTCACTCAGAACCAAGACAACCTGCAGACAACTCGGGCAAGAAGCAGCCAACTGTGCAGAGGGCAGCTCCAACAGTCCTCAGGTTCTAGGACACAAGCTACTTGGAAGGATGTGGGACAGCTTTGTGACACTCGACAGAATTAACCGTAGACACCAGTGCTTCTACAACACTACTTCTAACCTCCTAACCACGGCTTAAAAACAAAGGCTTACCTACTGAGCTGCTTGACTTAGGAATGTTTAAAACACTTAACTATGAAATAAAGAAGGGTTGCTGAGATCACCCAGGGGTAAAGGTGTTTGACATGCAACCCTAGTGGCCTGGATATGATCCTTGGAACCACACAAAGAAGGGAGAGAGCTGACTTCCTATGTGTCCTTTGACCTCCATGTGCATGCCATGGTGTGCACACATACATGTACAAACTAAATACTATATCCAAACATTCAGAGAAAAGAAATTGAAAGATGTCAATAACAATCAAAAACTTTTAGGGCTGGGGAGATGGCTCAGTGGTTAAGAGCACTGACTGCTCTTCCAGAGGTCACATGGTGGCTCACAACCATCTGTAAGGGGATCTGATGCCCTCTTCTGGTGTGTCTGAAGATAGCAACAAGATACTGTACTCAAATACATAAAATAAATAAATTTAGGGGCTGGAGAAATGGCTCAGCGGTTAAGGGCACTGACTGCTCTTCCAGAGGTCCTGAGTTCAATTCCCAGCAACCACATGGTGGCTCACAACCATCTGTAACGGGATCTGATGCCCTCTTCTGGTGTGTGTGAAGACAGCTACAGTGTATTCATATACATAAAATAAATAAATTTAAAAAATAAATAAATTTAAAAAAGAAACAAACAAAAACTCTCTTTCACAAAAATAACTGTGGATTGTGGCAGAACCAGATTACAACAAGCTAAGGAGAAAATAACTACTTAATATATGCCATGCACTGGGCACCATAACCACTACTTAACATACACTGAGTGGGTATTTTAATCTCTCCAACACTGTTAGGAGGGTATCAGTATCCGTGTCCCTATCCTACAGACGTGGAAACTGAGTCAAAACAGCTTAGGTAACATACAATGATACAAGCAGACTTGTAAGTGGCAGAGACGGACTCTCATTTAACTCAGTCCAGGGCCAGTCAGAGGGCTTCCCACCAATCCATTCCACATGCCTTGGACACACCGATTATATCATCAGAGACACCGCCTTCAATAAACATGTTCATTGTCTGAGAATAAAGTTTTGTGGGGATGGAAAGAAGGCTCAGCTCTTCCAGGGCACCTGGATTAGGGTCCCAACACCACAATGGCAGCTCGCAAGGATCTGGGACTATAGGCAGGTGTCACCGGGTCTGGCCCATAACTGGAATTCTTCAGACTTTCCACACAGACAAAAACCATCCTGTAGGTTCACCACCCCTGCAGCGTGCTCTCTTTCCCCGCTACACACCCCAACAGGACCAGTTTTCTCTACTGCTCGTGTACAGAGGAAGAGAGCACTAGATGAGGAAGGAAGGGTCAAAAGGAAGCATGGAGGTGTAAAACCGTGCACTCCTGAGAACGTTCAAAGAAAAGCAACGACAGAATCCTGGGAAGATACGAGTCCCAGAACTGCAACATGGCTTCAGTTTATTTCCATGATGTTAAACCCACACCCCTGGGTTCTCTCATCCAGAGAACTAAAGCTTGCATGTCTTACACTGTGTGGAAATCACCCCTTGATTTGTTGTGTTATAAACTATGAGGACAGGTGAGAAATCACCCTCCACCCAGTCTCAATATTGACCAGCCTCGCCACCAGCCTACCACTACTGTTTTTGAGCAGGACCTGACGACACACAGCTAACACCCCAACATGAGGCTGAGGCAGGGGAGTCACAACTTCAAGCTACACAGAGAGTTGGAGGCCAGCCTGAACTACACAGTGGAGACTGTCTTTTAAAAAACTCTATTTTAGCCAGGCTTAACGGGCATGGTGGTGCACACCTGCCATGCCAGCATGAGGAAGGCTAAGAAAATCAGGAGCTCAAGGTCAACCTCCACTGCATAGTGAGTTTGGACTATCCTAGGTTGTTATATGAGAACCCCGTCTCCTGTATTCAGATTAAACCAAAACAATACCATTCCAGTATTCAGATTAAAACCAATTAAACCGTGATTACCCTGTTAAACCTTGGCAGTGTGGCACATGCCTTTATCTCTGAACTACTGAGTCTGAATCAGCGGGTGTTAAAGGGAAGATTCAGTGTTGATGGTGAGGAGCCTTATCTACATAAGGAAATCCTAGCCACTCTGGGCTGAATCAAACCCTGTTTTGGATATATCTAAGATTACAACGCACAGAATTCCACTACTCTGTTTTGGGTTTGTGTAAATGAGCGGCTACCTCCCATCTTCTCTCCACCCGGAGATCAATCAACACCACCCAAAGTCAAAAATCTAAAACTGAACACACACACACACAAACACACACTCACTCACATACGTGGAGGTTGGAGAGATGGCCACGGGCGTTAAGAACAACACCTGCTATTCCCGAAGACCAGAGTTAGGTTCTCAGCACCCACATCATCAGGCAGCTAACAATGGCGTGTAACTCTGGTTCCAGGAATACAACGCCCTCTTCTGGAGTCGGTGGGTATCTGCACTCACGTGCACAAACAGACACAAACACATCATTTAAGACATTTTTCGAAACAGTTTTTTTCTAAAACCTGCAAAGGACCCTAGCAGTTCCACCCTGCCTTATCTAGACGACCTAATAAATATTGGCTCGGGGAGCAGGACTCCGCAGGCCTCAGGCCTCAGGAGGATGGAGCAGGACTGGACCAGCTAAATATAGAGGTGAGAGGAGCTGAGGTGGATGGAGGAACCTGCGCACTGACCCGACCAGCATGCCGTGGGCCGCGGGTTCAGGGTCCCTGGTCCCGGCCCACGCGCCCGCGATCCCGACCCCCGACCCTGTCTCCTACTCACCGCCCCACAGACCCGCGGCTCCGCGGGCGCCCGCGGCCTGGCCCTGTTCACTCGCGGCGGCGCGCGGCGGGCCCCGGACTGCCCCGCACCATCCTCTCCGCCGCTCCGGAGGCAGCGAGCAGCTCCTCGGGGCGAAAGCGACAACCTGAAGACAGGCCAGAGCGCGCCAACGGGACGCCGGCTCCGCGCTGCGAACGCCGGGCTTTCCGGGTGAAAGCAGAAAACCACGTCACCACTAACGCCGCCGTGACCTCTGACCCCGCACGCAACGGCGGCGCGGCAGGGACAGAATTACTCCAGGCCGGGAGGCGGGGGAGAGGTGGGCTGTCTTCATTTTGCTAATAGGCGAAGGTATGGGAATACGAAGCTGCCTGAAGTGTATCACTCGCATTCGCGGATTGCAGTGAACTTGCTCAGTTCCGTTCCGAAGTGCATCTGCGTGTCTTGGTGTGTATGGTATGAGATAGTAAAGAGGGCACGATTTTCGTTTATTTTTGTTGGAGTTTTGTTTCGTTTGGACACAGGGGTCACGTGGATTGCTTCGTGCTTTCTATGGAGCCCAAAGACGAGCCGACTATGCTGCCTGGCCTGACTTCGAACAATTGTTGGAAAGGAATAATCTCAAAACTGGGTGTGATGGCGCACAACTGTAACCCCAGCACTCCGAGACCGAGTTTTTTTTTTTCTATTTTTTTTTTTTTCGGAGCTGGGGATCGAACCCAGGGCCTTGCGCTTGCTAGACAAGCGCTCTACCACTGAACCAAATCCCCAACCCCGAGACCGAGTTTTTTAAAACAAAGATAAATAAGAATCTCAGGGTCATAGAAACACAGCAACAAAACGAAAGTAACCCCACAAGGCAATTCATTCTTGTAAAAAAAAAAAAAGGGTGACCCAAACCACGCTAGCAAGCATACCAAAGCAGATGGTCTGAGCTTGCTACCCCAGCTGCATGCCTGCCAATTGCTGCCGTACTCCCCAACCACCGTGGAAGGAGACCTCAGGAACCATAAACTAAAACGAACTATGTTTTCCATAATTTACCTTAGTTATGGTGTTTCAGCATACTAACACAACCCTCCTCTCTGTAGACTGGACTCTAATTTAGAATCCACTGGATGGGAGCTCTGCCGCTTCTCTGGACAACAGGACGTTTCATTTTAAGCCTCGTCTCAGTCCCCTAGGACCTAGTTGACCTTAGAAGAGGCAAAATATTATCCCTTCTTAATCCCTCTGACCACATTAATATAGACCTTCATATCTGATTATTGAAAACCCAGGGGGCTGGAGAAATAGCTCAGCAGTTAAGAGCACTGACTGCTCTTCCAGAGGTCCTGAGTTCAATTCCCAGCAACCACATGGTGGCTCACAACCATCTGTAATGGAATCTGATGCCCTCTTCTGAAGATAGCTATAGTGTACTTACATATAATAAATAAATAAATTTTTAAAAAGAAAAAGCAAACCAAAAACCATAATGTCTTTTGATCTATCCCTGGCTGGCTTGAAACTCACTATGTAACCCATGCTGGTCTCGATCAAAGATCCACAAGTGCCGGGATTAAAGGTGTGTACAACTGTTCAACTGACACCATGCTTCTTTCTTAATGCCCTAAGACATGGGAACACTTACCAATTTGCCACCTGTTGTGAGAATTTTGATGTTTCCCCTTTTCCTAAGGTCTCAGTGACAAACCAAAGTTCAACTTCACCAAAGTTCACCCTAGAGAGCCAGTAAATTTATCTGACTTACTTACAGAGCACAGGTGAGGGGTCACTGTCAGAAGCGTGGGTGACCTCAAAGCAATTGCACTGTAAAGTCCTCACCCAGAATGGATGATGGCATCACCATAGATACGTAAGTGGAACCCTACTCCCCCCCCCCCAGAGCCTCAAGATCAAATGCCATTAGGGCAAATATGATCAGTATACATACTGTTAAATAACGGGGCTTTGTAACTTTCTAGGTAAATCGTACAGAAAATACAAGGCGTCACAGATCTGTTGGTCCCTAGTTAGAGGAACTGTTTGGGAAGGACTAGGAGGTTGAAGGAGGTGTGTCACTGGGGGTGATTTTGAGGTTTCAAAAGTCCATGCCTGGGTTGGGGATTTAGCTCAGTGGTAGAGCGCTTGCCTAGCAAGCGCAAGGCCCTGGGTTCGGTCCCCAGCTCCAGAAAAAAAAAAAAAAGTCCATGCCAGGCCCACTATCGTCTCTTCCTACTTGGTGCCTATAGATCAGGATGTAAAGCTCTTAGCTACTGCTCCAGCCCCATGCCTGTCTGCTTCCCACCATAATGATCACAAACTGACCCAATGAAACTGTACACAAACACCCAATTAAAGGCTTCCTTTTATAAGAGATTTCCTGGCCATGGTGTCTCTCACAGCAGCAACAGAACAATAACTAAGATAAATATAGACCACAGAAAAACAGCTTAAAAGAGAGAGAGAAAGAAAGAGAGAGAGAGAGAGAGAGAGAGAGAGAGAGAGAGAGAGAGAGAGAGAGAGAAAGAGAGAGAAACGGAATGGGATGACATCACCATGTTCTTTTTTGGTAGCCTGTCTATGTCACTGTCACTGGAAACAGAAACAGTAAGGGTACCCAGGATGCAAGGATATCAGGAGACAGGATAAATAACAAGCTTAGAATAAAAGGAGTCTTAAGACAATATTCTGTCTCAAAGCAAAACAGGCTTAGAGAGTGTGGGG
This sequence comes from Rattus norvegicus, assembly GCF_021556685.1. Classification (NCBI taxonomy): domain Eukaryota; kingdom Metazoa; phylum Chordata; class Mammalia; order Rodentia; family Muridae; genus Rattus; species Rattus norvegicus. Next base: position 33,465,892 of record NC_141545.1, read on the forward strand.
TTGAAGGAGCAGGCGTTAGGACCCAGCCAAACCAAACATGGTGGTTCATGGGGGAATCTCTAGGGATCCAGATTATGTCGGCTGCTGCATTTTTATTAAAGGCAACTGCATACACAGGCACTATATGGTCATCCAACCATGATGGAAATCATCGACTTACGGGGAAATGGAATGCCTAACTTGATTATTATCAGGGAGAACAAGATCAGGAAGTATGGAAATAAAACACACGGGAACAGAAAAGCCCATCCAACTTACCGAAAGGGTCATCTGTGGTAAAGATCACATCCACCTGTCCTTAGAGTGTCAAAGGTCGGGGTGCTCTTAGACATGAGTTTCCTTCACAGATGTGGCTATATAACACACAAACAGAAAAGCCTTAAGACATAGCACGGTCAGCTTCCTTGAGCTGGAAAGGCTGCTCTGCAGGCCACTTCCTTCTGCCCTGTGCCAAGGGTCAGGGTGCTCTTCAGATGCAGAATGTGTTTCCTCCTCGGTCAAGGCTGTTGGCAAAAGCTAAGGAAGGAGTTTCTTACATGTCATAGCCAGCCCGAGTTCCACTCCCACTTACTGGAGGTTCTTTACGCTCCAAATTCAAATGCTTTGTCCGTCCGTCGCACCCTGATTCCCTCTCTGGGTGGTGTCCTGTGTCAGGTCCTTCTTATAAACAGGCAGGTTGGTACGATTCCCCAATCAGAACTGCCAGAAAGCTGCGTGAGGTCACCATGGACACCTGTGGAGCTATGGACCCAGATCCTGCATGCACTTCAAGCTGGCTACAGGTTGCATCCTCATCCAACTTCCAGCATAACCCAACCATCATCATTAATAATAATAATAATAATAATAATAATAATAATAATATAGTGATTAATAATATAGTGATTATTATCATTAAATCTTTTTTTTACAGTTATTGTCCCCCTCCTGGTGTGTGCTCCTCATCCCATTCTCCCTCCCCATCTCTAAGAGGATGTCCCCACCCGAACCCCATCATGCATTTTTTACCTTTATCTGCAATTTCCTTGGAGATCCTGGTATCTTCCGCCTTGCATGCCTTTAATCCTAGCGCTCTGGGGACAAAGGCAGGCAGAGATCTCTATGAGTTCAAAGCTAGCCTGGTCTCACTATGGAGTGAATTTCAGGGCAGCCACAGCCTCAAGAACACAAAACAAAACCAACCAACCCAAAAGCGAGCTAACTACCTTGGGTAGGAAAGAGGGCCTTAAGACAAAGAATTCATTACCCCATACGTCTCTTTACCATGGCTTAAGGTAAGCCTACCTTCCGGCGGGTGGGTCCCTTGGCCAGGTAATTGACCAGGCCCGTTTGGAATGTTAGGTCCACCCAGGCTGGAGATTATGTTCTCTAGACCAGAAGTTTTCTCTTAGCAAGTCTCACCTACTATTTTATTTTGTTTCCTCCGCTGAAGAGCTAACCTGTTATGCACGGCTGTCCTCAGAGCCAAGCAACTTGCCATGTTTGAGCATTCGGCTGTGCCCTGCCCTGGCAAAATAGCACCCCAAATGGGCTTGTCGAGAGTTTAAACCCCACCCAACTCTCTCTCTCTCTCTCTCTCTCTCTCTCTCTCTCTCTCTCTCTCTCTCTCTCTCACACACACACACACACACACATATACACACACACATACACACACTCTATCTCTCACACACACACCCGCACACACACACTCTCTCTCACACACACACACACACGCACACTCGCGCACACTCACACACACATACATACACACACTCTCACACACACTCACACACACACACTCACACACACACACACACACACACACACTCACACCAGGGAAGAAGAGAGAGTGCAGCCAGCAGCCAGCTCTGCTGCTTCTTGACCTCAACAATGAGGGAATGAACAGAGGATCGACACAGGTACAGAAAAGCTGGAGTCGGGTGGCACACACGGATGTACCCACACGTGCACACACGCACACACACACGCATACACACACACATGCACACACCAGGGAAGAACAGAGCCAGCAGCATTCAACACAGCTGGGGCTTGAGTAGGAGCAAGCAGGGAGCTAGGTAAGACTCCTACAGAAACCCTGGAGACAGATGAGCTGTGGATGCTCGCACGGAGCGGTCCCAACCACAGCACCGCCTCAGAACCTCTGTTTATTGTGGACAGAACAGGAAGCGGAGTTAGCTGGTCTCAGGTGTCTATAGTCAGTCTTCGCTGCAAACGTCTGGGAGAATGAAGTTGCGGTTGCTAAGAGCGTTTGGCACTCACTAACTGGTCCTTCACAGGTATTCCTCTTTGCACGGACGGTCGACATTCACACCCAAGGGAAGGTTTCGCCATCCCGCTGAGGCCTGTTCTACCAGTCAGGGCTTTCCTCAGTTCCCCACAGGAGGTGTTGGGTTGGGGGCTACATTTTTGTGGGGACAGGACCCCCTCATCCTGCTAAACAGGGCTTTCCCGGTGTAGCCAGTGAGCAGAGGCACGTCCACACCCTGTACCTGACCCCTCGTCTTCCTGAACGGAAGCCCACTAAACGCACTGGCAGCACTGGACTTTGGTGGTATTGTGCCTTGTCTTGTCATTGAGCCCTTAGAGGTAGACAGGGCTTACCTCTCCTCCAAGGAAGGAATTACCACAACATAACAAAAGAAACACTGGGTTGGGGATTTAGCTCAGTGGTAGAGCGCTTGCCTAGCAAGCACAAGGCCCTGGGTTCGGTCCCCAGCTCCGAAAAAAAAAAAAAGAAAGAAAGAAAGAAGAATGCTAACAAAAGAAACACTGAAGAACCATATCAGACATCAGAGTCCCGAATCACTTTTGGCATCCCTGACCCCTAGAAGGCTGTGCTGTTAAGGGCATCTGGCTTTTAGTCAAGAGAAAAACTGGTTACTCTTCTTTTGGTGGTTTTTTTTTTTTTTCCCTAAGCTGCCTAGTCAAATCTCACCCCGTTTTCTTTACCCCCACTTTCTGAAGAGGAAACCCTAATAGCTATTATAGAGTTAGGGCAGTGAACAACCTTGCTTTTTCTAGCTCTGTGGGGGCAGTGGACGTGACTGTTAGGGTACCTCTCCAGTGGGCCTACCTAGAAGACCCCCCACCAAAAGTGCTCTAGTAATTCCTTAGTCATGTAGCAGCCAGGTGTAGAGAGGGAAGGAAGTCTTTGGTGCCTGACAAAAAAGATGGGTGCGGGAAATAACAGCAGTGTGACGTGTCCACACAGGCTCACGTTATGTGATCACTGAGAACCACAGCATGTGATGTGTCCACACCGGCAGTGGGTGATCATGCCTTCCCCTGGCTGATGATGATGGTTCCCCTTGTGGAAATGGGTTGCTAGGAGACAGCTTTGGACATTACAGGTCAGTGGTTAGCATGCCAGCAGCTGCTTCCTGGCCTGCCACCATGTAAGGAGTTCCACTCGTAAGTTCCAGTTGCCATGACAGAGACGACCTGAACCAGGAAGTCAGGCCAAACCTTTCCTCCTGAGAGCTGTTAAGTTAGATCTTCTGATACAGCTTAAAACTAATACCAGTCTTCAAAAGCTGTCTTCTAAAGCTCCCAACCATTATCACAGCAACCAAAATATTAGTAATTACATATATTCTTCTTGTAGTAAGGAACCAAACATCAACCTAGTTGGAAGAAAGAGAGATCATGAAACTTTATTGATACAGACGTCTTTCCCAACACTTGATTCGTCACATTCCCAGTACATAAATAAATACACTTTCTTTTTAAAGAAATTAAAAAAAAATTAAGAGAGAGATTTTAAAAAAAGAAAAGAAAAAGACCTCTGTCCTGTATAGTCCTGGCTGTCCTGGAATTCACTCTATAGACCAGGCTGGCCTCAAACTCAGAGATCCACCTGCCTCTATCTCCCGAGTCCTGGGATTAATGGCTTGTACCACCATGTCCAGCAACACCACACTTTCTTGGAAATCTCTGGCCACTGTCCTGATGCTGCATTAAGCCTCTACCTCAGGCATGAGACCATTATCTCAAGCAGGAAACCAGGGATATATCCCCAGAAACTCAGTGAGTAAGAAACAAACAGGTCAGCTTTTGAGAGGCTGATGGGTACTGATCGTTTTTCTGTTTTGTTTTTTTGTTTGTTTTTTGTTGTTGTTCCGTCTTTTTGTTTTTTTTTTTTTATTTATTTAGGTGTTATGTAGCCTGGGCTGGCCTCCAACTCCTCACATCACAGAAGCTGACTCTGAATTGTTTTTCTCTGTTTATCCAGTGCTGGGATCAGACCTTGAACTCTGGTTCCTCTGCCTCTACCCAGCCAGCTTTGATGTGATTGTTCTACTTAGCGTCATTCAACTAAAAGAATTGAACATTCCCCAGGAAGATTTAGACTACGTGGACCTGGATTAGCACCTAGAACGTAGAAAAAAAGAAAAAGTATGCTAGCTGCTGTAATCGCTGGGGCCCATGTTATTCTGAAAGACTGGTTATACACATGGGTGTGGAAGCCGGAGATCAACCTTGAATTAGTTCTCCTGGGCAAATGCTACTCCATTTTTGTTTTGTTTTGTTTTGTTTTGTTTTCCGGAGCTGGGGACCGAACCCAGGGCCTTGTGCTTGCTAGACAAGCGCTCTACCACTGAGCCAAATCCCCAGCCCCTTTGTTTTTTTTGTTTTTTTTTTTTTTTCGTTTTCTTTTTTCGGGGCTGGGGATCGAACCCAGAGCCTTGTGCTTCTTAGGCAAGCTCTCTACCCCTGAGCCAAATCCCCAACCCCCTTGTTTTGTTTTTTAAGATAAACGGTATCTTCCACTGGCCTGGAACTCTCCAAGCAGACTAGGCCGCCAGGGCCAGTGAGCCCCGAGACCCTCCTGCCACTACTTCCTCAGAGCTGTGATTACAAGAACATAATTACCGTGCCAGGATTTTAACACAGGTTCTGGGGATTAAACCCAGGGCCTCACACTTACAAAGCTTGCTATTTTACCTACTGGGCCATCTTATCTCCTTAGCCTCTTCCTTGGCGCCTGACCCTCATTCACTGCCTCCTGAGTGAACTTGGGGAACAGCTGATTCAACTGCTCTATGTCTTTAGTGACCGTTGACGTGCCGAATTCGGTCTAGTTAACAGCATAAATAAAGCACTAAAGTTTTAAATGTCACGCTGGAGAGATGGCTCGACAGATACCGGTGCATACTGCTCTTACAGAGGACCTGAGCTTGGTTCTCAGCAGCTCAAGCAGGTAGCTCACTACAGCTCCCTGTAACTCTAGGTCCGGGGGGGGGGGGGGGGGGTCTGACGCCCTCTAGTGGCCTCCATAAGTACCTGCACTCACACACATGCACACACAGAGACACATACGTAATGAAAAACAAAATACTTTTTAAAAGTTGTATTTTTGTCCTACTTTTATTCCAAAAATTCTTATGCTGCATATGTGTAGTAAACATTTAGGAAAATATGTTGAGAAAGGAAGAAAGCCTTTCTCAGCTCCTTGAATGCTATGACACTGTTGAAGAATGGCGTCCTGAGGAACAACTAATTTCACAAAGGTGCTGATAACCATGCAGAAGAGTCATCCATCTGGGGTATAACCTGGTTATAAAAATTCCACAGGGATTAGAGAAGAGTCCCGCGAGGCAGGGCCTCACAGAGGGAGACATCAAGTAATATTACACTATATAATCTTTGGTTCTAGCTTATTAACTATACCAGGTGCATAACCCACTGGCTGACAAGAGACCGGTGATTTTTAGTACAGGCTAATTCTGTCCCCCAGGAGACACCAGATAGAGACAGGTTTCTTTAGTCTTTCTCTTTTTGAGACAAGGAGTTCTATAGTCCAGGCTTTCTTCAAACTCACTATGTGTATGAGGATGATCTGAACTCCTGATAAGTCCTTATCACATGATAACACATGGGGGGCGGGCTGCCGGCATCTACTGGTACAGAAAGCAGAAACCCTACTCAATACCCCACAATGTACAAGGCAGTGTTGCCATAACAACAAAACCTTAGGCCACAATTGTCAATTCAGAGGTTAGAAGTTCTGAGATGTCTATGTGACCTGCTGTCTGTTACCTGTTGATAAAGGTAAAGCAAACTATGAAGGGCGCAAGGCACCCACTTGCTCCGCGCTTTGAGAAGTTCCCTGTCAACTCCCATTAGCCTCATTCATTCGCTCCAACTTGCATCCACGACCACATCGTTGTATCACGGAACTCGGTGATGCTTTGTCTGCATGAGCTAAATGTGATGGTACAAACCCACCAATCCCGACGTCGGGAGGCTGAGGTTGGAGGATCACAAGTTTGAGGACAGCCTGGGTTACATAGCAACAGCCTGTCCCAAAAGACCAAGGAACAAAACAGAACCAATCAATTCAAAAAGGCAATAGCCCCCATAACATTGTGGGGGAAGTTTATTGGATGAATTAGGGAAAGGAAGCTATGAGCACAGTTCAAAGTCAACCGTACTAATTAGCAACAGTGTGTTCATGTGTATGTGGTACACATGTGTGTAGAGGTACACAGGCACAGATGTAGGCATGTGGAAGCCAGAGGTCAACCTTGGCTATCATTTCTCAGGAGCTGTCCATCTTGGTTCCTTTGTTTAATCAGGGTCAGGAGGACATTCCCCCAGGAACCTGCCCATCTGTGCCTTCCAGCAGCACTGTTCCAACTGTGCGTCACCATGTCTGGCTTTTCACATGGGGGGCTGGACAGGAAGCTCAGGTCCTTGAACCAGTGTGGAAAGCACTTTACTGCCTGAGCTACCACCCCAGGGTCCCAGAACAATTCTTTATGTGACCTAAAAGTTGGTGTCACAACTTCATTAACATGTACCAGGACCTCAGAGTTAGGGCAGTTAGTGCTAGTGTCCTGTTAAAGCTCATGTATTTTTAGATTATTTTTAGTGGGACAAACAAACCAAATAAAATGGTGCTAAAGGCAAACATTCAATATATTTCATTTTCACCTAAAAAAAAAAATCAGCTCATGAAATGCCATGCACGCTGATACCACCCCTCCCAGCCCTATTTTTTTTTACATATTTACAATTTTACATATTTACTTATTAACATTATCTTCTATCTTTACAATTACAAAATTATTTCACACTGGGAGAGTGTGGGAACATAGAATTCATTTCAACATAGACTTTATAGCATCTGTTTTATCCTTTAAAAGACAGTGTTTGCCCAAAACCAACAACAGTGTCTACCACAGAGGAAGCCCGTGGGAGAATCAGAAAGGACATAAAAGATTGACACAGAATTCACACAAACCTACTTCACCAACTCAAATAAATAGGACATTATTATTTACTAAGCTTCCCCTGCTAGGAAAAAAAAAAGAAAATAAACAATCCCTAAATCTGTACCTTAAAAATACTTTGAAATTGTAAGCAGTTAATTCATACTCCAGACCCAAACAGTGGAACGCAGCAGCTCCCTGAAATCAGCCCCAAATCAAGCCGGCCGTGAGCGAGACATCACCCTGCATACACCTGCGGCTGCAGAGGGGGAGGGAGCTTGTCGTTCTCCACATTCTCAGAGTCAATGGCTGCTAAGGGTTGGTTTGGGGGCTTAATCTCAAGAGGGTACTTCTCAACAATGTCTTGAACTTCCTTGGCGATCCCATCTGTCCAGTCTATTAAGTCTTTTTCGAGTTTCTTGGCTTCAGTCATGATTCTTTCCTGCCGTTCATTCAGCTGAGACAGGAGGTCCAAGTTCTTATACATTTGCTTCACACCTAAGCAGGCCTCCGGGGACCAACTCTCAGACTCTTGCTTCCTGGGGGACGTCTGGCCAGACATGTACCGGTCAAAATCCTCCTGACTTAAATTCAAAGACTGAGCGTCTAGTTTCTCAATGAAAGCCACAGCACAGCACTGCAGAGGAAAGAGAAGAGCATGGCGGTCAGGCAGAAAGGCCGAAAGAAGTCAGGAGTTCCCCATTCCTAGTGCTGGGGGATTAAACACAGGACCTAGTGCATGCTAGGCAGGTGCTCTGCATCCTCTGCCCTGCCTCAGCGATACCTGGCAGCCCAGGCTAGCCCTAAATTCACTACATAGCCAAGAATGATCTTGAATTCCTAATCTTCTGGACCCTTGTAGCTCTGCGTCTAGAGTCCTGAGAGTGCAGGCTTGGGCACCAGGACTGGCTGGTCTCTTTTTAAGACAGGGACTCACTATGTAACCCAGCACTTTTGATCTGCCCACCCCATCCTCTCAGTCGCTGCTGTGCACTGGCATGTCCAGTTTTCTGGACACTTGATTTTCCCTTTTTTCCAGAATCTTCCACAGCATCATAGCTCTCCTTCCCTGTTCCTCAGCAGACTCTATTCTCTGCTCTCCCAGCTGTTTCCCACCTAGGAGCACTCCCAGGTCTGTGCCTGAACCTTCCCTGAGCTGTCATTTATCATATGTGAAACATATGCTATACCTAGTGAACTTTCCAAACCCTGTTCATGTCTGTGGCAATGCTGAATTGCCACTGGAGTAATTCCACACCAGTATCGGTGGATTCCTCCTCGCAGCAGATCACGTGGGGCTGTAGAATGCTAATGCCAGGCAAGCAACAGGAGGCAAAGAGATGAGCAGCTCTGAGAGATAGGGCACTCATAGAGAAGTGCAGGGAGGTAGAGCGTGTGCACAGACTGGTCACAGTCTCCTCCACTCTGACAGACCTGCATCCTCACGAGCTCTAAGCTGCCAGGGGTCCAAGACCAGCCTCTTACCTCCCTCAGGTAAATCCCCTGCCCCCAGGAGCCACATCTCACCAGGTTGGTGAAGTAGTAGCCATCCTCGCCCGTCATGAGCCGGCTGGGGTTGCAGAAGCGAGTGATGTACTGGATGTTGGACTGCAGACGAGGGGGGTTGCCCTTCAGGACGATGTAGATAAGGGTGGGCAGGAAGTCATCGGCAGAGGCTGGCTCATTCTTGGTGATCTTGATGGCATTGAAGATGTGCTTGCTACACCTGGTGATGCAGGCCAGCTTGTCCCGAGGCACACGCTTTGAGTCCATCTCAATGATGTCTGTGAGGAGAGGAGGCAGTTACCGCACAGGAAGCAACCAGTGGTGCACACCTGGCATGGCAGCACAGGATACTTAACCAGAGATATACAATGAGACCAAATCTACCCGGTTAGAGTAGGGGTGGCAGCGATGGGCTAAATATTCTTAATTCTTTAGGATCCAGAGGTGTCTCCATTACCCAGCACTCCAGCAGTTAACCTAATATAGGAGGAACTTAGATCTCTGAAGTCCCATCTGTCTCAACATGGGTCAGAGGAGCTGCTGGACTTAAGATCATGTAGTGAGCAGAAGGCAGACTGGGACAGACACAAGTTTGCCCAAGAAGCCATGGGAGGCACCCCTGAGCCCCATGGAAAAGGAGGACATGGCTTTAAAACTGTCTCACTTCTTATTGTTCACTTGCTTTTTGTGTTCTCATATTTTCAACTGGAGCTTATTTATAGCACAGGCTAGCCCCAAATTCCTTACGTAGTAAGGATGAGCTTGACCTCCCAAGTGCTGAGATGGTGGGTGTGCACCACCATACCCAGTTAATCCAGTACTGGATGGAACATAGGGCTCTGTCAGCTGAGCCCCATTGCAAGCCTCTCCTAACACAGCTCTATACTCAGTTGAGAAAGTCTTCACTGTGCATACTGCCTCTCGGGAGGGAATATGGCTACAGACAAGCCCTTTCTCAGACAGAGAAGCAGAAGAGGGACTTGAGTGGAGAGGAGTAGTAGCCGTCATTGCCAGTTCTAGCTGTGTGTGACCTCGGTGTATCTCAATAATCAAAGGATGACACTCTGGGCCAGCAAGATGGCTTGGGATGTAAAGTACTTGCTGTGATGCCTGCCGGCCTGAGTCTGATCCCCATGAACACACTGTGGGAGAAGAGAACGGAGTCCCACAAGTTGTTCTCTGTCCTCACACTCAAGATGTAGTATGCAGGGCTGGAGAGATGGCTCAGCGGATAAGAGCACTGGCTGCTCTTCCAGAGGTCCTGAGTTTAATTCCCAGCAACCACATGGTGGCTAACAACCATCTATAATGGGATCCGATGCCCTCTTCTGGTGTGTCTGAAGATAGCAACCGTGTACTCATATAAATAAATCTTTAAAAAAAATGTAGTATGCAGCCCCAAAGAAAGTCCAGAGGGGAGGGGGGTACTTGTTACTTTAAATATCAAAAGAATGGGACTGGAGAGATGGCTTGGCAGTTAAGAGCACTGGCTGCTCTTCCAAAGGATCACGGTTCGGTTCCCAGCACCTGCATGGCAGCTCGCAGCTGTCTGTAACTCCAGTCACACAGACACCAATAAACATAAAAAAAAATCCACCAATCAATATATTTTTTTTTAAATATCAAAAGCAGTTCAAGTGGAAAGGAGAGAGCTCCATCACAAAACAAGAAGAGGGAAAGGAACTTCCTTCCTGCAGTGAGTAGCAACCAGGACTCAGGTAGCAGAGGCCAAGGCAGGCAGATCGTGAGTCTGGAGCCAGCCTGATCTTCCATAGCAAGTTCTAGGCTAGCCAGGGTTACATAATGAGATCCTGTCTTAAATGAATGAGCAAAAGGAAGAAGGAAGAGGGACAGAGGGAGGAGGGTGGAGGGTAGGTGTTTAGGGTTTTCCTATGGGTTATACTGCAGCATCATGTAAGCTATGAGAACATTCAGAGCTGCACTGACCTGTGATCGCTTTCACCACCATGTCAGACACTTCCGGGATTTCCTCATTGACCGGGACACAGAGCATCTGAGGTGTCACCCAGTGCAGAGCCCTGCAGAGACAGGGTGGTCAGGAAAAGTCCAAGAACGAGGAAGGTAGACTCCAGTCTTGTACCTCCAACCAAAGGAAAGCAGGGGGTAGCACTGACTCACTAGGCAATCCCAAGTTCATGCACAGGACTCCTGCCTCTCTAAGATTAGCTGACACAAGACAGTAAAACCCCGAATGTCACGTGCTTCTGTGCTTAGGACAGCAGCGGACGGAGGGCAAAGTGTCCTGGCTCAAAGGAGATCTGCTGTGGAGGCTGAGAAGCTGTGCCTGCTGTCCTCACGGCCCACAACTCGCCCTGCGTTGTAACCCGCCGCCATGTCCAAGACACTAGAGGAAGAGGAGGACCTGTGTCCCCACATCCTAAGTCGTCAGCTCCTGGCTCACCCTGACTGTATGCTGGTCTCTGCTGTCGAGCTCTCCATCGGCGTGGCTAATGCTCTGAACCGAAACCCCAGGCTTACATCCGTCTCCTTCTAGACCCTGACCTTGGACTCTATTTTGTATCTGAAATGAGTGTCAACTCAGTTCTGGTGTCGCACTTCCATGTACTTATCTAATTTCCAGCCCTTTTATCTGAGACCTCACTTGGGGTTCCTCAGCCAAGGACACAGGGTCCTCCAGAGGCTTCCTGTGACTCAGCCTTGGAACACAGCCTTGGGTCTAGGATGGTTTATCTCCATTGCAACTTGGCTCAACCTAGAATGGCCTAGGGGACCCTAGACCCAGGGGTGAAGGCTTTTAGAGAAGGTTAACTAAGGAGGTGAGGGCTTCCCTAAATTTCAGTGGCACCATCCAAGGGCTAGGGACTCAAGCTGAGTAAAGAGGAGGAAAGCATGGTGGGCAGACCTGTAATCCCAGCAGATGGGAGGGAGAAGGCTAGCCTCAGCTACATGACTCTGTCTCAAAAAAAACAAAAAACAAAAAAAAAACAAGGGAAGGGGGCTGCAGAGATGGCTCAGAGTTTAAGAGGACTGTCTATTCTTACACAGGACCTGGGTTTGGTTCCCAGCGCCCACACAGGAGGCTCACAACCATCTGTAACTCTAGACTCAGGGGCCCAATGCTTCTTCTGACCTCCATGGGTTCCCATATGCACCTGGCACAGGTAACATATACCCAGGCACATTCATGTACACATGAAGTCCGTTGTTAGGGTAGGAAGAGAGGAGGTTTCCTGATCTGTGGAATCACAGGGAGGCCCAGCTCTATGTTCCTACAAAGCCCTACCTTCCCCACCACAATGGCTGCTCCTTCGAAACCACAAAGCCAAAACAATTCCTCCACTTCAATTGCTTCTGTCAAGTATTTTCCACAACGGTGAAAAATAACTAACACAGGCAGCTTGCTCCTAAGTGTTCCAGTGCCACTGATCTGCGGGGTCTGGGTTCACCCCATGAGGTCCCCAAGAACAGTCAGTCAGTTCAGACTGGCAAAGGCATGCCGGCAGAGGAGTTTCCTGCCTGACAAGACGGCACAGAGAAACAAGTCCTCATCCTTCCTGAAACTTTTAGGAATCTCCAGCCAGACAGAAAAGTGGGTTATCATAAGCCTGGCTGAGCAGCTCATGCTGCTGGTGCCCAAGGCCAGAAGCTCACAGCACTGTTACCACATGCTCTCATTCACTCTAGATAGTAGATAAAGCAGACTCTGCAGTCACCTGATCCTCTTTTGAATGGCGAGATCTTTTTTCTCGTCATCAGTCGTCTCTGGGCAGAACACAAATTTATAGAGACGGGTCATGATGTGCTTTTCGATCTGATCCATCATCTTCTCCACTTTCTCTGGAGGCACTGGAACACAAAGGGGGAGAGCAGCTCAAGAGAAGGGTCTCAGTGGTAGAGCGCTTGCCTAGCAAGCGCAAGGCCCTGGGTTCGGTCCCCAGCTCCAGAAAAAAAAAAAAAAAAAAAAAAAAGAGAGAGAAGGATTTCAAGTCAAGACTATATTTTTGTAGGATTTTCCATACAGAAAAAAAATTACTGGGGCTGGAGAGATGGCTCAGCGGTTAAGAGCACTGACTGCTCTTCCAGAGGTCCTGAGTTCAAATCCCAGCAACCACATGGTGGCTCACAACCATCTGTAATGGGATCTGATGCCCTCTTTTGGTGTGTCTGAAGACAGCTACAGTGTAGTCATATACATGAAATAAATAAATAAATCTTTAAAAAGAAAGAAAAAAGAAAAAATTGCTATAAACACACCCAGTGAAGAAACATTAAAAATCCTCTTTAAAAATTCTAGGGGTTGGGGATTTAGCTCAGCCGCAGAGCACTTGCCTAGCAAGTGCAAAGTCCTGGGTTCGGTCCCCAGCTCCAAAAAAAAGAAAAAAGAAAAAAAATCTTAACTATGGGCTGGGCTGTGCCCCAGGCGACAGAGGTTTGGCCTAGCATGTGTGAAGCCCTGGGGTCCACCCCCAGCACTGTATAAAGCAGGCCTGGTGGTGCGCGCTTGTCTTCCCAGCGTGAGGGTGGTAGAGGCAGGAGGATCAGGAACAGAGGCTGTCCTTGCCTGTCGTCAGTTAGAAGCCCAAGCTATGTCAGACTCTGTCTCACAAGAACGACAACAACAAAAGAGGGTACAGCTTCCTAAGAAACTACCTCTCCCAGAATTCCCTCTGATCAGCTAACTGGTCCCTGGCAGCTAACAGGGATAGGCCCTGCCAAGCAGGAAGACTCGTGTGGCTCCCTCTCCATTGCCGCACTGGTAAGAGTGCTGGCAAGTCTCCTTTCCTCTGCCGTTTCCCACAAAGCCACCATGTCTCTCTGAGGCATACATGTGGACATCAAGCACATTCGAAATGCATCATCAAGTACAGTGTCAACAGACGGCCAGAGAATCTCTACAAGGCAAACCCAAGCTTTAATCGGTGAGTCTCAATTGTTTTCTGCTCCAACTCCCTTGGGTCTATGTCATCGTGACAAGACTCACCAAATGGCAATTCCAATGAGGGGATTCACACTGAAAAATGCCCGAGCATCTCTGCTCTTCCCCACTTTACTCATAATACAGGAATTGTATTACTCAAAGCACTACCCAATTGTCCTGGTCATACACAGGGAGGCATTCAAGGGCACTGCGAGGTATGAGGCACATGCCAATGTCAGCCCAGTACTTGGCACCAGCCAAGCCATCAGAGGAGGCGAGGGCAGCTAACTTGAGCAACAACCACCCATCAGCTGGTTGACAACGTATTACCTTTCCCGCGGGTCTGCAACCTTTCCGCCACATTCTGGTAAAAGTCCTGAGTACATTCTGACTGTTCCTCGATGCTTAAATCCTGGAACAACAGACAATGGGTGGGTGAGCGGCTGGAAAGTCTGAAGACACCAAATTTGAACAAGTCTCTAAAACGCACTCCTTGCCCTGAGCTGACTCTAAGGACCTTACAAATCACACAGATTCTGCAAGAAAGGAGACTCTACTGTTGGTGATCTTCACACATCACTGCATGTACACGATCTGCGCACACCCGATTCATTTCATTTCCATCGTCACCCTCGCTATTGCTGTTCACTACTGTGACTACTACTATTGCTAATTTTTTCATGACGGGGTCTTCCTGTGTAGACTGGATGTCTTTTTAGAATTTAATAGTTGTAACATGTAAGTTTTGGATCCCTTTTTGAGTTGATTTTTAAAATATTCATTTATTTTTTCACTTTTAAAAATGCCAAGGCCCTCTAGTATCTCCATATTCGTGGGTACAGGTGCAGTGAAGGGACCAAGGCATTTGCTCCTACACTTGTCAGTGTGCTGCAGCAGGACTATTCTAATTCCTTCCCATTCCTTACTCTGAAATACACTATTAAGTGTCAACAACCATAGTTTTCCCACTGTGCTTAAGGACATCAGAAAGGCTGGAGAGATGACTCAGGGGTTGAGAGGACCTGCTGTTCTTCCAGAGGACCAGGAGTAAGTTCTAGCATCCACGTCTATTGACTCACAACAGCCTGGAGCTAGAGCTTCTGAGTTCCCACACCCTCTGCTGATCTCTATGGGCACCTGTATGCATACACACATACTGACATGCAGACACACATGCAGACACACACAGACACACACGCATACACAATACACAGACACACAGACACGCAGACACACACACATAGACATACACACACACACAGACACACACACACACACACACACACACTCACACACACAATTGAAGGTTTAACCTAGCACACCCTTGCACTTGGCTGGCCCTTACCTCTGCCTTGCCACCCAGCACTGGGAGGCACTGTTCTGCATTCTGCCCCCACAATGTTGACTTTTCAGCTTCTGTGTATAAGTGAGAACGCACTGCTTCTAACTTTAGAACTAAGTCTGTGCTACTTCCTCCCAACTTCCTCAAGAATTAAAGCTTGTTTTGATGAGTCTCTTCCTTTTGGTTTCTAACAGTCACCAGAGAGGTCAAACTATTTGGTTTAGAACAGTAAAGAGGGTGCTGGCAGTGTAGCTCAGTGGATAGAGTGCTCCAGCTGCATGTAAACCAGTGCTGTACATGTGTGATTAAGCACTTGGAGGGAAAGGCAGGAGAATAAGGAGTTCAAGGCCAGCACAGGCTACATGGGACCTTGTCTCAAAAATAAATATGTACGAGTGAAACGCTCTTTGTAAGCTCCGGGAGGGCCTCACCTTTCTATTTATTCTGGGAAAGCGGGAGTGAAGATGAAGACACATTTTACACTATAATCTCGTCACCGAAACACAGAAAACACCTTCTCCATAAGTGTTAACACACTAGCAACTGTTTCTGTTTTGTTCATTTGTTTATTTAATTTTATATCTATTGGTGTTTTGCCTGCATGTGTGGGTGAGGGTGTCAGAAACCCTGGAACTGGAATTACAGACAGTTGTGAGCTGCCAAGTGGTTGCTGGGAGTTGAACTCAGGACCTCTGGAAGAGCATCCGGTGCTCTTAACCTCTGAGCCACCTCTCCAGCCCCTTGAATTGTTTTGTTGTTGTTTTGTTTCCTTTTTAAGACAGGGTCTCTCTATATAGCCCAGTCTGTCCTAGAACTCCCTCCCTGTGTACACCAGGCTGGGAGAGAACTTAAGAAAACACTGTCCTCTGTCTTCCAGGTGCTGAGATTAAAGGTGGGAGCCTCCATGCAAGGCAGTAGCAAATCTCAACAGAAATACTCTTTAGGAAACAAAACAAAAAGCAGTGAAATGACCAAAAGATCCCATATTATACTTGCCCACTCCCTTACTAGGAGACCACATAGAAAACTGCTGTGTCTTTGCTACACATATGTCTGTGCACCACATGCATGCTCAGTGCCCTCAGAGCAAGAAGGTGTCAGGTCCACCAAGGCAAGGGTGCTGAGAACTCAACCTGGGTCCTCTCCAGCTCTCCAGCCCTAGACGCCTCAGTGGCTAAGAGCACTGGCTGCCTCATCGGTGCTGAGATGAAAGTCACACACCACCATACCCGGCATATGATTGTTAGCTTTGAGACAGGCTCTCATTATTTTGTCCAAATCAGTCTTAAATTTGTGGGAGCAAGTAATCCTTCCCCCACAGCCTCCCAAGTGCTTGAAATACAGGCTTGCATCAGTACACCCAACTAATGGCATGTTTTGAACAAGTTTCCATATAAACAGACTTGAAGAAAACAATTCTTCAGCCAGCCATGAACCTCATTAAATTAGATAACAGGGTTGTGAGACGAATGATTGCCTCTGCATCTTCTCTGTGCGTGCGTTCTCTCTCTCTCTCTCTCTCTCTCTCTCTCTCTCTCTCTCTCTCTCTCTCTCTCTCTCTGAGATAAGGTGTCACTACGTAGCACTGGCTGGCCCCCAACTCAGAGATGTAATCCTCTGTCTCCTGAGGGTACAGATTAAAGGTATGCGCCACAATGCCCGGCTTTCACCATACTTTAAAATTACTCTTGGGGTTGGGGATTTAGCTCAGTGGTAGAGCACTTGCCTAGCAAGCGCAAGGCCCTGGGTTCAGTCCTCAGCTCTGAATAAAAAAAAAAAAAATTACTCTTGAAGGGCTAGGGTGATGACTCAGCAGGTAAGAGCACTGGATGTTCTTCCAGAGGACCCAGGGTCAATTCCCAGCACCCACACAGCAGCTCACCGTTGTCTCTAACACCAGGTTCAGAGAATCCAATGCCCTCTTCTGACCTCAATGGGCCATGCAAACACTAGGTACACAGACATACATGCAGGCAAAATAGCTATACACATAACATAATAAAAAATACTCTGCAAATATTACAATTACTCTTGAGACACGAGGCTATGTTCAGAGGACAAAGGAAAGCTGCAGACAGTGCACACACAGGTGACCACATATACCCTTGGGCCCAGCCATTGTTCCACCGACTTACTGTAAGCTTACGTCTTATAGTAAGATTATTTTTTCCTTGTTTCTGCTTTTGTCTGACACAGGGTTTCTATGCGTGGTCCTGGCTATCCTGGAACTCACTCTAGGCTGGCCTCAAACTCAGGAGTCTGTCTCTGCCTCCCAAGTGCTGGGACTAACAGGTGTGCTACCACACTCGGCTGTATTTTATTTTATTTTTTCGGAGCCGAGGACCGATGTATTTTATTTTTAATTATGTGTACAAATGCGTGTGTACAGGGGTATGTACAGGAGCACAGAGCTAGCAGAGGCCAACAGAGGATATCGGATCCTCTGGAGCTAGAGTTACCAGCAGTTGGATACTTGCCAACGTGGGTATTGTGGAACTTTTCGATCAGTAGAACCAGCTTACTTTTAATAGTTGAGCAGTGTCTAGATAGCCTTTTATAATAAGATATTCTCTCTCTCTCTCGCTCTCTCTCTCTCTCTCTCTCTCTCTCTCTCTCTCTCTCTCTCTCTCTCTCTCTCAGAAGTAAGTTGGTTTGGGGAAATTGTTTCTTGCTTTGGTTTTCTGGCAGTTCCTCTGTGTATCCCTGCCTGTCCCAGAGCTCACTCTATAGACTAGGCTAGCCAGGACCTCAGGAGAGCCTCCTGCCTGTGCATCCGAGGGTTGGGTGAAAGGCTTGCACCTTCCTCACTATCTTTTTGAAGTTCTGGGATGAACCTGGGACCTGCTGCACGCTAGGCAAGCTGTATTCCTCCACTACCTCCTCTGTTTTCTTGTTTTTAGAATCTTTTTGTTGGTGGTTTTTTTGAGACAGAGTTTCACTCTATAGCTCAGGCTGACTTGGAACTCACTGTGTCGCTCAGGCTGGCTCCAAGCTTGCTGATCCTGTCCTAGATCTCCCAATCCTGAAAGATTTCACCAGTGATTCATTAAAGGATGGTACGCTAATCATGTATCTGCTCTTCTCGTTACAGTGGAAGCATACCATTCTAAAGACTATGACGAGGCTCATTAATGCATAATAAATCCAGCAGCTAATCACAGAGCCAGATGTGGTGGGACACAGTTATAACATCGGTATTCAGGGGATGACAAATTCAAGGCCAGTGTGAATGGCATAGTGAGGCCCTGCCTCAAATGAAAGAGACCCCAGTAGGTAATAACTAAAAGGGAAAGAGGTGGCTGCTGGAAAGATGGCTCTGAGGTTAAGAATGCTTGCTGTACTTGAGGAGGGGTGGAGTTCTGTTCCCCGCAACCCTGCGGCAGCTCATAGCCACCTTCTAACTCCTGTGTCGGGGATTCGATGCTCTCTTCTGGCCTTCAGCAAATACCCGCATTAAAAAAAAAAATCTTAAAAAAGCAAAACAGAGTGGCTCTCTCGTGAGAGCCCACACGCACTCGATGCCTCTTAGGGCATGCCTTACTTCCCTCTGGAGGGCCCCACTCCGCTAATCCTTGAGCTTAAACTCTATTTCAAAATATCTTTACTGAACTAACTCTGCTTTTAAAACTGGAGGTAAAATAAACAAGCTTCAGAAAAAATGAGCAAAAACAGTTTGTTGGATGGTTAAAGCCCTATACGATGCAATATTGTAGCGGCTCGCAAACCCACAGGTGCTGAAATTTTAGCCAGAAGTGATAATGTTTAGAGATCTTTTTAAAAGCCTCAATGCAGATAAAGTGTTTCTTAGCAAGGATCAAATAGCTGGGAAAGACATTTTACACAGTTCTGAAAACAATTGTCTAATCGTGGCCCACATACAGAACAGGTTGTTCAACTCTGTCATAAACTGGGACTGGAAACGACAGGAATGCTCCCCATCAGAGAGAAGCAGGGTGTGTTACTGTTCTAGACCTCAGCGACATGGGAGAGAAAAATCTGTGCAATGCAATGGGAACAAAGACCAGCGAGGATCAGTGATCAGTGAGGCCATTTCTACAGACAGCCTTTACTTTTCCTGCTGAGCAGGCCTTACAGTAACAGTGAGAAAATGTGAGTGAGCGCATTTGAAAAATTCACAGTACACCTTAATCTAAGTGCATTTCAAATCCAGGAACTGTTGTTCCCTAAGTTGTAGTTAATACATGTATCTGAGTGGTGTCATAAGGCTAGAGTATGTGAGTTCAGGCATAAATCACAAGCTTTATACCTTGGAGTCCAGAGGGAGTCTGTCAAATACCTGGTGAGGTAGCTCGCTGGATAAAGGCACTTGCTGCTAGGCCTGGCAACTCAAGTTTGGTCCCTGGGATCCAGGGTAGAAAGAGAGAGCAGACTCCTGCAAGTCATACTCTGACCTCTAAACACGCTTGCCTGTTTACAAGCATATACATAAACACACAATACATAAACAAACAAACTAAATAAATGAATGTAATTTTAGAAGTCCACCTGAACTGTACCTAGATGTTGCCCATCATGCTAGCCACGAAAGATACCCAGGACACATGCACAAGACTGGGTCCCTTCCCACAGAACAGTTGGTGCTAATGTAAAAGAGAAAATTAGCTGCACAGTAGCTCCTGACAGGAGGAACCCGAAGCTCACCAGGATCTCCACTATCAGTCAGTGATGCCCTGAACACAGCATACAGAGTGCTCATCCATAACAGCCATTTACTGATTGATTTGAGACAGTGTGCAGCCCCAGCTAGCCTGGAACTCGCTCTGTAGACCACACTAGCCTTAAACCCCAGAGATCCTCCTATCTCTGCCTCCAGACTGCTGCTACTAATGGTGTGTGTCACCATGCCAGGCTCGCTCACTTTCACAGACTCATTAAAAAGTCAATTAAACGCTTACAGAATAAGGGTAGTTTATGCTTCTCAGAAGAAGAAAAACAAATTCAAGTCAATCAGTGTTTCTGTAAATACAATATAAACACAGTAGTACAGATTTTTGTACATACTATAGTATAAATACAACTTTATTAGAGGTGTCCTCTTGACAGTGCAAAAACAACCTTCAAACTTGACTTTTCAAACTTGACTTTTTACACATTCAAGAAACCTATCACTCCCCACACATACCTCAGTGATATCACACACACACACACACACACACACACACACACATCAGTGTGATTCCACACACCTCAGTGTCACTGCACATATATACCTCATATCTCTCTCTCTCTCTCTCTCTCTCTCTCTCTCTCTCTCTCTCTCTCACACACACACACACACACACACACATCAGTGTGATTCCACACACCTCAGTGTCACTGCACATATATACCTCATCTCTCTCTCTCTCACACACACACCCCTCTACCTCTCAGCAGTAGCTTGCTTGAACTCCCCGTGTCACTGTTTCTTCACACAACACTTAAAGTAGAAGAGAGTCTTGCTGACAGCATGGAGTCACAACCCCCCAATGAGTACTTGAGCACTGAATCTTACAACACTTGGAGCTAGCTGCATTTAGTACTGCAGAATGTGTGAAGACTTCGTTTCCACAAATGAATTCTTTCACACAGGTAGTTTTATGGATTATGGGAACTGAAATTACAGATAAGAAAGTCTGGACTGAGGCACGGGTGTGAAGGAGCACGGTGGCAGAGGCCACCTCTAAATGACAGCAGCATCCCAGAGGCTGTGGAAGTGGGCTCACAAGTTGAAGGCCAGTCTTGGCCATAGGAGGTCTGAAGTAGACCTGGACTACAGGTTGAGACCCCACCTCAAAACCCCACAAAACAAACCCTCTACCAAGCATGGTGGTGTGTGACAGCCAAGGTGGGAACCAGGGAGCTAAAGACTAGCCTGGGCTACACAGTGAGAGGCATGTGGAAGCCACAGCCCTGGTTCACTTTGGAAACCCTAGCAGCTAAGCAGACAGGTCCCTGGTCTTGCTTGGCTTTTACCATCCTCCATCTACAAAACAAAGGGACTGAAACTGCAGCTGCCAAGGTCTTTCCACTTCCACGCTCTTTCTTTCTTTCTCTAAACAAACACAGAGAAGATTACTAAAACTCTAAATGAAGGCCAGGCATGGTGGCCACATCTTTAGCTCGCAGGTGGATCTTTGTGAGTTCAAGGTTAGCCTGGTGTATATAGTGAGTTCCAGGCCAGCCAAAGCTATGACAGTGAGATCCTGCCTTAGCTCGGGAATAAAGGACAGAAAAAAGATCCAAATACAAAAAGGAAAACAAGTAATAGGGAACAAAGTCTCGTTCCTGCTCCTGACCTAGCAGACGAGCTACAGGTCCATGCAGGCTGCACTAGCACAGAAGAGCGAGTGGGCGAGCGCCCTCTCCCTCTAGCTGCAGACTCCCGAGGTGACCAGGGCACAATGGAAAGTCCTAGCCTGGAGTCGGGTGTTAGCTGAGCTAAGGCCGCCTTAGGTAACTAGCACCTTGTTCTTCTCAGGTTTAAAATGACAAGATTACAGTTCTCCCTGACCCTCCCTACCACAGCTCGTATTTCCGACGGGTTAGTGTCAGCCTACCCTTTTATAAGGCATTGCTTCCAAAAACATCTTCGTCTGTTTATAGACTTCTTGGCCTGTCTTGTGGAAGGTCTTGAGAAAGTCTATGAACTCCTTAGTCACTCGGTCCGTCTCAATGCTGGTCTGCCGGTTTATGGAGGGACTGGGAGCTTTGGCTTCCTGAATTTCTGCTGGGAAAATTAAACACAGTAAGTTTTGTTACCCAGAAGACTGATGTATGGAATTACTCTATGAAGCTAACAAGATTACTGAAATTATGTTTAATCAAAATTAAACCTATATCACTTTCTATTTAGACATTTGGATGAGCTTCTTTAGAGTAATGAAACTAGGAAGTGTAAGCAGATAAAACATACTCAGCAGAACTGGACCTGTGGCTCGGTTAGCAGGCTGCTTGCTGGCATGTAGGAACCCCTGGGTTCCAGCCCCAGCAATGAGCACATGAGGCATGGTGTGCACACTACAAGCCCAGCACGTGGGAAGCAGAAGCAGGGAGAGCCTGGTCAGTTAAAGGTCATTCTCAGTTGCCTGGAGAGTTGAGGGCAGCCTGGGCTACATGAGATCCTGTCTCACAAACCTGATCTACAGCATGACCAGTGGCTCAGCAGGTGAAAGAGCCCATAACCTGGACTCAGTCCCTGAGACCCACAGGGTGGGAACGCAGAATGGAGGTCTGTGAACTTCGGTGTAACTGTTCTTAGAGGCAGAGGCAGGAGGAGCTCTCACAGTGAGCTCCAGACCAACCAGAGCTACAACCTGAGATCCAGAAAATAAATCAACCAATAGAAAAAACAAATCAAGTCCTAACAAAAACTCCCACATTCGTGCTGCCAACCTAACAGCTGCGGTAGGTGGTTAACGATGCAGGAGGCCAGGATAATTCATTATAAGGCAGCACGTGAAGGGGCGGGAACCCCTGAAGTCACAGTCCCCCAGAGATGACTGGGCGCTGTGGAAAAGTACTAGTGCCACCCCCTCAAATTAAAAAAAATAATGTAAAAAATAAAAACCCACTAACCACAGTGGCTTGACAGGGGAAAATGCCTGCCACACAGGCCCAGAGACTTGAGTCTTATCTGTAAAACCCTCATAAAGGTAGAGGGGAAAACTCCACAAGGTTGTAATGTTATCTCCGCAGACACACACCCAAGCTAACAGAAAGCAAATGAGATATTCGACAGAAGCTGCTTGCTAGCATTTTTAGTCACGAATACTGAGAGTGAAACAGCGCCCTTTCTTGAACAAGTTTCTTGCTAATCACCTGAGTCAAAAAGTCACCGATGGAAATAACCACCAAGGGAAGCACCCAGGCATCAGGTGACACACAGCATTAGGAAACTTCCAAAGCACACTCCCCCTGCCAAGAACACAAAAGGCCAGTTTACTTCCCCCACCATTCAGTTTGCAGGCCACACCGCTTGCAGTAAAAGTGCATCCAAGCTGGGTGCATTGCACTGGCATAGGCCTGTAATTCTAGCACTCAAGACGCTGAGGCAGGAGGATCAAGTTCTAGGTCAGCCTGGATTACACAGTGCATCTGATACCAGCTTGAGCTATATATAGTGAGTGTATCAACACACACGCGCACACGCACACACGCACACACACACACACACACACACACACACACACACACGGGGTAGGGTGGATAGAGAGACAGAGATATTTTGTTTTTCCTTTTCAGACAGGATCCTCCTACCTCAGCTTCCTCAGCAAGTGTGCACCACCACACCCCACAGGAAAAAGCAACCAACAGGTATTAAAATCTACCAACTTCACACTTTAACTTCAGGTGTCTGTTTTTGAGATAGGGCCTCCCTATATACAATACAGGATGGTCTCGAACTCACAGAGCTATGCCTGTTTCTACCTCCTAAACTCTGGGAGTAAAGACATGGGCCCCATACTATTTAGGAAAAAACTCTGATATCTACACATGGGAACATATCCCACTCCTCACACTAGACAGATTATGGAATTTCTTATGTATTTATGTACATGGGTGCTTTGTCTGCATGTGCACCTGCAGGACCAATCAAGAGGACAAGACTACAGGCAGCGGGGTTGGGGATTTAGCTCAGTGGTAGAGCGCTTGCCTAGGAAGCGCAAGGCCCTGGGTTCGGTCCCCAGCTCCGAAAGAAAAAGGAAAAAAAAAAAAAAAAAAAGAAAAAAGACTACAGGCAGCGGGGAGCTGCCATGAGAATGCTGAGCCATCTCTCCAGCCCCAAGACCCACAATCTTACCAGGAAGATGGGCACTTCATGCATGACAAACACACAGATTAAAGCACAAGAAGATGCCATTCAAATGTTAACTTCGTAATTTAGGTAATAATCAACAAAACCACAAAAAATTGTCTGGTGTCTCTTCAGAAACAACAGAAACCCTAACTAAAACAAACTCTCAAATTTGATCTTGACAAGAACACAATAGCTTCTCACAATGTGCAGGCCGGGAGCCCAAGGGTCAGAACTTTAAAGGGGGCGATTCAGTAATAATAACAAAGATAAAGCCCACGTGTCCAGCTGGCCAATCCCAATGCGCAGGAGGCTGAGGCAAGAAAAATGTGGGTTCTAGGCCAGACTGGGCTACAAAGTAAGACCCCATGTCACAACATGTGAATTGGGACACCAAGAGTAGGATAAAGATACAGTCCAATGATCTAAAAGAGCTTACTCCCTCCCGCCCGCCCGCCCACAAAGAACGTTAACTTTCCAAGGGACAGCAATCTTAAACACGTGTGTATCTAACAGCGCAGCTTCAAAATGCAGAAAGCAGACACAGAAATGTAAGGGACAAGAAACAAATTCAACAATTCTCTGAGTGACTGTCAAAGCAGGTCAGAGAAAAGAGGAAGAACACAAAGCTTGGGCAGGCAGGATGGTTCAGCAAGTACAGGAACTTGCTGCCATGACCAACATGAGTTCGATTCCCAGAGCCCTCACATGAGAGGAGGTAAATGACTCTCATACACTGTCCTGTAGAGGCAGCGCTGATGCTAAGGTCCTGTTCCCCAATTGGTTCTTGATCTGTCAGTAAAAAAAGCCACAGGCCAATTGCTGGGCAGAGGGTACAGGCGGGACTTCTGGGAGGAAAGGAGGGCACAAGGAAGGAGAGGAGGAGTTTTGCCCTGCTTGGGAGGGAGAAGAACCCAGCAGTGACATGAGGTCTCGGGAGGAGCTGGGGCTGTGGCCACTGCTATAGGCATGTTTGGCAGGGGTAGGTGGGACCAGCCACTGAAGTGTAGGGCAGGTGGGAGGTATGGAGCTAAGAGTATTGATAAGAGCTATCTCCAGGCAGGAAATAGGAGCACCCAGCAATTGTGCCAAGAAGGCAAGTGGAAATACTACAGGCAACACTGTCCTCTCACCCGCACATGCCGAGCATGGCCTCCCGACACATAAACATTCATTCACTCTCTCTCTGTGTGTAATAAAATACTTTAAAAAAAAATCACAATGTTTCAGCAACACCAAGGACCAATATGACCACACTGAAATGTGTAGCTGCTCAACGACCGAAGCAGAACATACATTCCATGTGACGAAACCGGCAAAGGAAGCGGCAGAGCCATGGGGATGTTTAGAACCCTCAATGATCTTCAGCTGCCTAAGGTTAGGGGCAGAACTGAACCCAAGTCAACGGGTTTGACTCCTGAGCCTTCCGATAGTCCCTTCTGGCAGCAGATCCTTCAAAGAATGCCAAATCCTTAGACCCTGTGGAGCCTGAAAGCTTCCAAGCCAAAGGCAGAGAAAACCCAGTCGCCTTCCTCATAAGGTTTCACCTGCGTATGTTAACAAACAAAGGGGAAAGTCCGCAGCCGAGCATACAGACTGGTTCACACTACAATCTCAAGGCCAAAGTAGAACTGTTGGGAGTTCAAGGACAACTTGGGCTACAAAGTGAGATCTTGTCTAAAAAAAATATAGTCTACCTCAAATCCCCTTTTAAAATGTAAGCAAAGGGGACTGGAGTAGAGCTCAGTGCTAGAACACAGGGTTGGTTCTATCAGTGCTTGCCAGACCACACACAAACCACCCAAGAAGGAGACAGAAGAGAACGACCTACCCACATTACGCCTATGTCTGCCAGGGGCCAAACGGCCAGAGCCTTCACACCAGCTTACATTTATCTTGTGTTTCTCAAGTTACAACAATTTGCAGCTCAAGTCCATCCAGTCAAACAGGGTTCTCAAGCTCTCCATCGCCCAGCTCAAAGGTTTAAAGAGCTCTGCAGCCCAGCGAGCCTGACCACAAGGACAGCAGTGTTTGAGCTATCATTCGAGGAGCACAGGCTCTGTGTGTTAAATCGCTCATTAGCTTACAGTCTCGTGAGCTGGGTGGAATTACCACCTTACATATGGATCTTAGAAAACTTGTCACTTACCTGTTCAAAGCCACACGCAGTAAAGAAAGAACTGAGACTTGAACGCAGACTAGAATCTCGAGCCCTGTACCATCCTTTTATTACTGCAGCATCTGTCTACCTAAATCAGCCCAGGAGGGGCTCAAAAGATGGGTTACTGGCTAAGAGTACATACTGCTCTTCCAGAAGCACCCATGGTGAATGGTTCACAGACATCAATAACTCCAGCTCCAGTGGGCCCAATGCCCTCTTCTGGCCTCTGTGAAGATGCCACTCACATGCACACTCATACACATAAATAATAGTAATAATAATAACAATAAAAAAGCCCAAAAGGATGCAAGACAACAGACTCACTTAAGCCCAGAAGACTAAAGCCAGCATGGGAATACAGTGAGATCTGACCTCAGTCAACCAATCAAAAGTCAGTGAGTATCAACAAATCACCTGCTATGTATTGTTAGAAGAGCAGACCAAATATTACATCAGATTTCTTCTTTGATATATGAAGAGAATGAACCTTTATCTGAATGGTTATGAAGAATAAGGACAACATGAAGAGGTACAAGTGTCAATTATTTGCAGCATAATCATGGGGACCTAAATTTCATTCCCAGCACCCACTACAAAGACAGGCAAGCTGTCATGTGTCTGCACTGGGGTGGCAGACCCTGGAGCTCCCTGGCAGTCAGCCTATCCAAACTGGTGAGACCCGGGTTCACTGAAAGACCCTGTCTCAAATAATAAGGTGGAGAATAATCAAAGAAGATACCTAGTGTCGACCTAAGGTCTCCACAGCCACTCACACACAAATGCACATCCAAACCCAAACACACACACACACACACACACACACACACACACACACACACTCTTCAAATCCCTTAGAAGACTGCTTTGTTCTCAATCAAGCTCTCAAGCTCCCTGGGCTAAGAGCTTTCTTTTGTGCTGCTAATATAAATAAACTAACAAGGGCAAAGGCTGCACACAGTGGGGAAGTAAAATAAAGTCACAGAAAACAAAGTCGACCGCAGGTCTAGACTCAAGGTGAACCTGTACTGGTATCAGCTGAGTGAACTCACTAGGGGCCTAGCAGGGAACCAGGCTGAAGGGAAAGCTCCCCTGGCAAACTTTTGTAAGTCACTGTAAACTAACAGCCAACTCTGAGTGAGTGCCCTCACTCAGAAATGAAGGATTTTTACATGCTTTGAGCTCCTCCCTCAGAAGCTTTGACATACAAACCCAGACACAGCTCTAACAGTGAAAAGGAAGAACAGGCGGTGTAAGGATGCTCGCCTCCTACCACAGCAGGAAAGGAGGTGAGGGAGATTCCAAGTTTGAGGTGAGCTACACAGTGAGTTCAAGGCCAGCTTGAGGCTCTAAGCATGACCCTGTGACTCCAGGACTGAGGACACAGCTGGTGCTAACAGAGCCCTTGCCTAGCACTCAGGAGAACCTAGGTCCAATTCCCACTACTAGGCGGGTGGGTAAAAGATACAAACCAAAAGGAAAGGGAGAACTCCCTACAGGTGATAATGGGGTCCTAGAGATTGTTGGAAAGGCACTGACTGACGGCCCAGTGACAGACAAAGAGCCATCCCACTGAACACTAATCCCCACTGAACATTAATCCCCACGTGCCAACATTTGGAGGTTTGTACTGGCACTGCTACGAAAGCTGCAGAATTCCTAGGTGTTAACAGCATGACCTTCCAATACTGAAGACAAGGCGGAGCGTCTTCTTAAATGTTTACATTAACATTTACTTAGCTGTCTGGCTAGTGTGTAAATGCACACGTGTGTACTTAAAGTTTGGGCATGCACATGTTGCCGTGCACCTATGGAGGTCAGAAGACACTCTGGGGATTCCGTTTCTTCTTCCTTCTATTACCTGAGTTCTGGGGGTCCATTTAAATTCCAGTCATCATGCCTGAAGGAAGTGCCTTTACCAACTGGGCCACTGTGCTGGGGCAAAGCCAAACTTTGGAATTTAAAAAACTAGAGTTTTTTTTTCATACAATTATATTTTGATCATATTCTTTCCCCTACCCCAAAATGTCTTAAAGAAAGAACAAGGAGAGTGAACGTGAATCCTGGCCTCAGCTCCGTGTGGATCACCAGAATTATACAAAGATATCCCAGACAACAGATTAGAAGCACTTCGCTGGCCAGATACGCTTCAAGGAATTTGCTCCTTTAGATAAAAAAAAACAAAACAAAAAGGCCCGTATATGCTGTCTGTCTGTCTATGTATATATATCAATAATCCTATCTAGAAGACAAGAAAGGGTTTTAAGGGGGCTATCATTGCTCATTTTGCCTTTAAATTACCCTAGAAGGGCAGTGGGGCTCTAGAAAAGCAGTCCCTTGCCAGCATCACTGCTTCCTTTCAGTCTCTCTCACTGTTTCAGACTCACTGACCTAAGTCCTGAGCCCTGAGTCAGGGCTGTGAGACTGAGACATAACTAAATGGCTTCCCAGCCTCGCTCTGAGCCTCTTCAACAAGCTCACTGAGAGAACACTGAGCCTTTGATTAGATTTATTTGTTTTAATTTTATTTTATATGGATAAATATCTGTATGCCACTTCTTTGCCCAGGGACTGAGGAGACCAGGAGAGGGCACTGGATTCCCTGGAACTGGAGTTGCCACATGGGTGCTGGGAATCAAATCTAGGTCCTCTATATGAACAGCTAAGCACAAATCACTATGCCTTTAATGACTCCTTTATACAGCATTTTAAACATCCTAAATTTTATTTTCATTATTGTGTGTGTGTGTGTGTGTGTGTGTGTGTGTGTGTGTGTGTGTGTGTGTGTGTGTGTACAGGTGCCCTCAAAGGCACTGGATCCCCTAGAGCTGCAGTTACAGGCACCTGCCTGACAGAACTTGAGTCCTCCACAAAAAAAAACAAGGGCCCTAACTACTAAGGTATCTGTCCAGCCCTTAAGTATTATTTTAAGAAGAGATGAGGGCTGAAGAGAGCCTCAGGCAGTTAAGAGCACATACTGTCTTTCAGAGGATCTAAGTTCAATTCCCAGCACCCACATCAGACAACTCACAACCACCTGCAGCCCCAGCCCCACAGGGACCCCTCTCCTCTTGTCTCCTCGAGCACTGCACGCACATAAGATAGATGCACACAGTTTCCTGAAAACTTTGGATTTTTTTTCGAGACAGGGTTTTCCTGTGTAGCCCTTACTTTCCAACTCACTGTGAAGACCAGGCTATCTTTGAATTCAGAGATCCACCTGCCTCTGTCTCCTGAGTGCTAGAATTGAAGATATGTATCACCACTGCCCAGCTTAAAACATTTTTCAAAGATTTATTTATATATTTTACATATGTGAGTACACTGTCACCCTCTTCAGACACACGATTACAGATGGTTGTGAGCCACCATGTGGTTGCTGGGATTTGAACTCAGGACCTCTGGAAGAGCAGTCAATGCTCCTAACCGCTGAGCCATCACTAGCATTTTTTAATGAGGAAAAGAAGTAGATACAGCAGCTAGGAAATGCTCAGTCAATAAAAGCACAAGCACGAGGACCTCAGCTGAACTCTCAAAATTCACACAAAGGCCAGGCATAGTGGTAGAAGCCTGTAGTCCCAAGCTTAGGGTCAGAGACAAGAAGATCCTGTGATTCAACAGCCAGCCAGTCAAGCTGAAACAGGGAGGTCTATGACACCCTGCTTAAAAAAATAAAGGGAGGACAGGCTGGAGAGATGGGTCAGCAGTTAAGAGCACTGACTGCTCTCCCAGAGGTCCTGAGTTCAAATACCAGCAACCACATGGTGGCTCACAACCATCTGTAATGGGATCCGATGCTCTCTTCTGGTGTGTCTGAAGACAGCTACAGTGTACTTATATACACTAAATAAATAAATCTTATAAAGAAAATAAGGTGGAGAAGAAGGGAGATAGGAAATGTCACTCTCTGGCTCGCACACACAAAGTAGATGAATGAGGAGGAGCTGGTGGGACGGCTCAGTGTTTAAGACAACTCACTGCTCTTCTAGAGGACCCAAGTTCGAGTCCCAGAACCCACATGGCACCTCACAGCCGTCTGTAACTTCAGTTCCAAGGCATCTGACACGCGTTTCTGGCCTCTGAGGGCACCAGGCACACAGTGGTGCACAGACATTAAGCAAACAAGGCATCTACAAACATAACATTTTTAAGAACAAACACAAATCCATCCACAAGAAAATACACTTGCCTAGCAAACGCAAGGCCCTGGGTTCGGTCCCCAGCTCCGAAAAATAGAAAAAAGAAAAAAGAAAAGAAAATACACAAGAGCCCCAAATGAGTCTTTTCCTGTCTGTTTCCTAAAAGTATAAGAAATAAGCTTTAAGAGAGAAAGGCTCTCAGGAGACTTTCAAGTTTAGAAACAGCTTCATCTCCTAAGTTATGGACACAGTGGGTATTACACAAGGTAAACAAACAAGGATCAGAAAAAACAAAGCATGAAAAATATCAGACAAAACCATCAAGTAGCCGATGATGAACAGTTTGGATGAGCGTGTTTATAAAGTATCTTTATCAACACAGCTACATGTTTCAATTCTCTTTAGTACTCCTGCAGGAAAAAAAACTTCTTTAAAAAAACAGTGTCTCGGGGTTGGGGATTTAGCTCAGTGGTAGAGCGCTTGCCTAGGAAGCGCAAGGCCCTGGGTTCGGTCCCCAGCTCCGAAAAAAAGAACCCCAAAAAAAAAAAAAAAAAAAACAAACAAACAAAAAAACAAAACAAAACAGTGTCTCTTCAAGTCAAAGAGAATATTTCTTCACATACTGCCTGGCCATCAAACTCGATTTCCATGTTAAATCTGGTCTAGAACTTTCTTGGGCTTACAGAAGCGGAAGGCTGAGCCCACCTGCCTTCTAGATCTAACCTGCAGCTTACTCAGGCCTGGAAGAAGAAAAGAGAAAATTACCCTTCTTGGATCCAGCCCTGGAAGAGGCGCTGAAGAACTTCTTCACTGTGGTGACTTTGCGAGTTTTCTCATTGGTTTTCTTCTCCTCAAACTTGGAGAAGGTGAGGGACTGGGCTCCTTGGCTGCTCTGGCTGCTAGCGAAGGCCTCTTCCTCCTCCCGCTGAAGTCTGAAATCAGAGGGAAGACTGAATGATCTGGATCCTCTCCAGGTTTTCCCAGGGTCTAAACGATCTTGTTCAAACTACTGAGAAAGATCTGACTTTAAAACAGAAACTAAACATACCACATGGGTCTGAGGCCTCAGGTACGTGGCTGTAAGGTGGAATTCTATACCTGGTGAAGATTTCAGTACACAGCTTTAATCCCCGGTACCCCCACAGCAAAACAAGCACGCTTTGTATACAGAATTACCTGTCTTCCTGGGAGGCCCAGGAAGACATATCACAGAGTTTGAGGGCAACCTGGGTTATAGACTGAGACCCTGTCTTAAATTACCATATTAAGAAACTGCTGAGGCGTGCTGGTGGGATGGCTCAGTGTGTAAAGGCACTTGTCACCAGCATGGCCTCCGGAGTTGAGTCCCAGGAGCTCAAAGGGTAGAAAGAGAGAAGTGACCACTGGGGCTGTCCTCTGCCCTCCGTACATGTGCTGTGGCATTGCACACTCACACATACCATAAGTCAATGTAGGCACTGGACAGATGGCTCCGGGTTTAAGGCACTTGCTGCACCTGTAGAAGACCTGGGTTTGGTTCCCAGCAGCCACATGGCAGCTCATCACCTCCCGTAACTCCAACTCTAGACAATCTGACACCCTCTTCTGGTCTCCTCGGGTACTGAACACGTGTGGTGCACTTACGTACATGCAGGCACCATACACATACAAATAAATCTTTGAAAGTACAGAAAGAAATATCACATTTGAGGCTTAGGAGTAGCTAACTTGCCTAGCACTCTCAAAGCACTGAGTTCAGTCCCCATCGCTGCATGCATGGTGGCACACATCTGTTCTCCCACCATGTGGAGGGTAAAGGCAAGAATATCCAGTCCAAGGTCACCCTTGATGACACAGGAAGTCTGAGGTCAGCCTGGAATACAGGGAGAGCCTGCCTCAAAATACCATTAAAGGCCCAGCAAGGTGGCTCAGTAGGTAAGATAAAAGGCACTTGCCACCAAGCCTAATGACCTAAATTCAATCTCCAAAACCCATCTGGCTGAAGGAAAAAAAAACCCTGGCATCTATACATGGAGATAACCCCTCTCACAAAACAAGATAGTTTTTTTTAATATAAACATTATGTACCATATGAATGTGTGCATGTTAGGGCCTGGAGAGATGGCTCAGCAGTTAAGGGCACATACTGTTTTACAGAGGACCTGTAAAAGTAACTTTTATTGGCCTGTTGTAATTGCTATCTTGGAGGCTTACTGATAGCCTAGGCCTAGTCCTGGAAGCTCCTAGCATTTGTACAATCTTAGCTAGGCCTAGAGTGTTTTCAGCCTCTCAGACTTGCTGCTGAATAAGCTCACCTTTTCCTAGTTCTTTCTGAACTCTGGCTGTCTGGTTCAACTCAGCTGTTCAGGCTCAAACTCCTCTCCGAGCTGACTGATTCAATCTACCCCCCACCCCCAACCTCCTCTCAGCCTCTCCTGAATTGCTTTGTTTGGCCTCATATAACTTTGGCAATCTGTTCTAACCTATTGGTCCCTTCTCATTCTCTGGCTCGTTCTGTCCTCACCTGTGTCTAACTTGTTCCCTCTTCAACCTGTCTTTGTTCAACTATCCCAGTAAAACTGCCTCTCTCCTTCTCCCTCTCGGTGGTGCTCAACTCTCCCTCTCAACTCTACTGCACTGCTCTCCACACTCTACTGCACTCCTGTCCTGTGCTCTCCTTTTCCTGTACTATCTGTCTCTCCCTTAAGTAGTTTCCCTTTCCTCTCTCTCGTCTCCTGTGAGTCAGGCAAATCCTATTCTGTCAAATCTTTCTCTGACTTATCACTTTGTCTGCCACTCAATTACCCATCACTGTCAAACAAGAGTGCCTCCTTTACCTTCATTGTTTGGGATTAAAGATGTGAACTAAGGGTGTGTCTGTTCCAGACAGAGGGATTAAAGGTGTTTGCTAAAGGTCGAGCCACACCTTAACTAGAAACAGTTATTTTCAGTAAAACAATCTTGGGGTTCAGTGTGATCAAATGTCCTGCAACAGGATCCAAGTTCCTTCACACACACACACACACACACACACACACACACACACACACACACACACAAATAAACCCTTCAATGGTGTCAAAGAGATTGCTCAGAAGTTTAGAGTACTTGATCTGCAGAGAACCAAGGTTCAATTCCCGGGACATCACAAGGTCACTTGCAACTCTATTTCCAGGAGATCCTATCTGACTCCCACAGGCACTAGGCACACATATTTCAAACATACATACATATACAGAGGCATACATACATAATGCAGACAAAACATTTATACGCATAAAATAGTAAATATTTTTCTAAAAAATCTTTCATAAAGAAAGGAAGAGGGGTACAGGTAAAAAAGAAAGAAAGGAAGAAATGGACTTGCTGAGATGGATGCAGTTCAGAGGGAGAGTTCACACCCAGCATGTCTGGGTTCAATCATCAGCACTGACAATCGGGGGGTGTTTGAAGGAATGTAGCGCTTTTCCCTATTTGAGAGCCACACAAAATATCACTATCCAGCAAGACAATTCCTAGAGCAGAGTGGAAACCAAGTGTTTTTAGAACAGAGGACAGAAAACTCCAGAAGAAAGGTTTGAGAAGGCACTACAGTGGTGACGCTCACGGCAGGTCTACAGGATGACGAGGGTTCTAGATAAGCAGGCCTGGGCATGACAGACTGTATGCCGGTTCTGTCTTAGTGACCACACCACACCTCCACATAGCCTGTGAGGTCCTTTACCGTTCTGCTAGTTCCCAGTCCTCTTGGATCTGCCTCTGCCGGGCCTTGTGGTACTCCTCCCTCCAGCATTTGGAGCAGAAACCCTGCCAGGCAGGGTTTCCATAATAACCACATCCTTTCTTGCACAGGAGCTCCGACTGATCCACATGAATTCCCCGGCGTTCAGACTTCAGGCTCATCTTCTTCCTGATAACCAAGGAGTGAGAAAGCATTGAAAATTAACTTGCTTCCATACTATTAAAATACAACACTTATGAAGCAAAATTCAAATGAGTCTGAGCTCTTCAAGCCATAAGGGGAGAAAGAAAGAACAGAAGGAGAGAAGAAAGTACAAACGCCAAAGTTCAACACGGCGAATTCAAGTACAGCCACAGTAAAGAAAGACTTCATCTGAGGCCCGAAATACACAGAGCACTTTAAGAGCCTAATACCGGATTAAAGACCTAAGCATAAAGCTTTAAACTCCTAGAAGGAAAGCTTCCTGACACTGGCAAAGACTTCAACACGCCAAAGCACAGGAAATAGAAGTAACAAAACCAGACAAATGGCACAACAGCAAACTTCTGCACAACACACAATGCAACCAACAGAGTGAAGAGGCCACCTACTGAATGGGAAAAGACATTTCCAACCTCTGCAGAAAAGGTCAAGCCCAAAATATATGAAGAACACCGACAAGCCAACAAGATAGAACACACAACTCTCCTAAGGAGAAATAAGTGTCCTACAGACTGCAAGACCCTGTCTCAAAAACAAACAAAATGACTAACAAAGACTGGGAATGTTGGCATAGGCCTGTAATCCATCAGTCTGAAGCAGGAAGACTGCAAGTTCTAGGCCCACCTAGCTTAGAGTGAAACCTTACCTAGAAATAAATATTTAGTAGTCAGAAAACACTTGAAGGAATTGGAATAAATCAAAACCATAATGAGACATCATTTCACACTGCTGAGAAAGCCACCTTAAACACACACACATACTGAAGTGCTAATAGGAATACGTATCCGTTAGATACAGCCTTTTGTTGCATTCAGAAGGCTGGGAACTGGAGGTGAATAGCCTGGTAGTCTGTATTGTCTGTAGGACCAGGCCATACCAAGCTCCCACAACCAGGACCACAGGTGGCTAACAGCCCAAATGACCTCTATGCTAAATGTGTGATGCAGACCAGGCCAGAACACCCCTCTGTCCTAGCTAATACAGGTAGCCTGTCTCTACAACCTATCTTGGAAGAAATGATACGTACTTCTAGATGAGTTTCAATTATGCCTCCTTGTGTACCAGGGACTGTATTACACCAGGAAACAGTTTTCCAAACTGCACCATGTTTAAGTGTGCAAGACAATAAACCGCCTGGCATCAGACTCCCGAAGTCTGACCCAGCCTGGATGACTAAGTCAGGCTGAACAGTCTACACCCCACCTCTTCAAGGGTTGTTTTGCTGCCAGTCATGACGCCTACCTTTATTTCTTCTAGGTTCTCTTCCCTTTTAAGATTTATTTATTTCAGGTATGTGGGTACACTGTCGCTGTCTTCAGACACACCAGAAGAGGGCATCAGATCTCATTACAGATGGTTGTGAGCCACCATGTGGTTGCTGGGATTTGAACTCAGGACCTCTATGAGAGCAGTCAGTGCTCCTAACCGCTGAGCCATCTCTCCAGCCCCTTCTTCTAAGTTCTTATTTTGTGTGTTCTCGTGACAATGATGGAAGATTATAACACAATGAAGGCTCCATCCCAAACACCTGTAGAGATCGATTAACACTGGTGCTGTGGAGATGCCCAGTAGACACAGTAACTGTTGCACAAGCACGAGGACCTCGGTTCAATCCCCAGCATCACCTAAAAGCTGGGCATGGCAATATATCACTGTAACTCTAGTGCTGGGGCAAAGAGACAGGGAGATCCCTGGGATTTCCTAGCCAAAATGTAAGGTCAAAGTTCAGTGAGGGACCTTGTCTCAAAAAATAAGGTGGATTGGTGCAAGGCCTCTCTCAGGTTTTCTTCTCTGCACCCATTCATATCTGTGAGCTGCTTTTGGTTTCATGTTATGCCTGACTTCCCTCTAAGGTTTACCTTGTGTCTGCATACTTTAATATTCAGCCAAAGGGGGAGAGTGTGCTCAAACCTCTCTGGTCAGTGGGGCATCGGTTTCTGAGGGGCAGAACCTGTGTATGCAGAGGCAACATGAAGTGGCCTCCAAAACATCTGAGGGTATAAGGTCTCCGTGCATTCTTTGGCACATATATCGACCCACTAGGAGGATGGGAGTTTTATTATTTTATGTGTGTATGGTACATTATGTGTTTATATGAGTGTGCACATAGCTACACGTGCCATGTGTTTGGAAGCCAGAGGTTGAAGTCAGATGGCCTGCTTTCTTCCGTTGCTGTCCACCGTGTGTTTTAAAAATCCATTTGCCAGATATGCTTGCACACGCCTTCACTTTCAGCACTTGGGAAGCAGGACTCCAAAGTGGGAATCAGACCGGTCTACAGGGTGAGCTGTGTCGTTTAGAGCTACGTTCTGTGACCCCGTATGGGCGGGGGCTGGCAAGATGACCCGGGAGGTAAAGGAGCTGCCAGACCTGATAATCTGATTCAATCCCTGTGGGAGAGAAGGGACTCCAGCAAGTTGTCTTCTGACCACTACAGAGGAGAGAAGACGCATCCGCAAATATACACAGAAGGCAAATAAAATGAAAACTGTGTGAAAGTGCTTTTGCCCAGAACAGTGGGAGAGTCTGTTTACCATGCAGTCAAATGAGTACACCATGTCCCTCCCTGCCACTGTCAACAGACTAATAAGGTCATGAAATCTGGGTTCCTTAATCTTGGGGTTCCTTATCCTTGACTGCCTGCAAGGGACCCTGTGGGGCAAACGGACTCACTGTGACAGGGAGCCTAGTGTGCTGATATCCTGCATAGTGGGTCCCTTTGTTCCCGACACAGGAGTCTCAAGCCTTCTGCCTGGTCCATCAACTTTGGCAGGCTCACTTGCGACTTACAAACAGAGCAAAACTTCCAGTCCTTCACTGTCCCTCACACTCCCCGCAAGCAGCACACAGGAAGCCATTCACACCCTCAGCTGTTAAAGCAATACAAGGAGAAGCCATCAGATGGGGCTGGGGGACAGCTCGGTAACAGAGCACCTGCCTAAATTACTCAAGCCCTGGATTTGAGCCCCAGCACTGTCAAAAACAAAAACAAACAAAAACTCCACCAGTGTGAGACATCACCCACACCTTCAGAAATTAAATAGGCTCAGACATTACACTGCCATTCCCGTACAAGGGAGGGGGTGGTTTAAATAGTCCAGCTGACTGTTAGTAGCCTCTTTTTCATTGTTTTGGTTTTCTGAGAGGGTCCAACTCTGAGGTCCATACTGATATCAAACTCATAGCAATCCTCCTGCCTCAAGCATCCTGAGTGCTGGCATTATAGATGGGAGCCACCACCCACATAGTCTTAGAGTCCTTACTCATTATTCAACATTCACATACTGACAGACATGTGGGCCACTACCATAACAAAAGCTCTGTGGATCTTTGAATGTAGGAAGGACACAGCTAAGACCCTGAAGGAAGAAACATTAATATCGAATAACTACTTTTTTGTTTTGGTTTGGGTTTTGTGAGGCAGGGTTTCTGTTTCTCCCGAGCTGCCCAGGAGCTGTCTCTGTAGACAAACTCAGAGATTCACCTGCCTCTGCCTCTCGAGTGCTGAGATTAAAGGCGTGCACCATCCTGCTGAATAATCTTAAAACAATGAAATTTCATAAACCCATTTTAAGAAACAAGCCCTTCTGTGTACATGAAATCTATGGAGTTCTAACAGCTACTTTGGTAACAAGATGTGTAGTGAGGTATAAGATATCTCATAGTACTATCAATATGTAAAAACACCTAGGAAATATTTTAGTTGGAAAGTTATGTGACCGATGTAAAAATACTGATATAGAAGCAACAGTCACAGGTACATCTATACTCCTAGAACATAGGAAGCTGAGGCAGGAAGATTCCATGTTTAGGATTAGCCTGAACTACAAATGATAAAAAGAGAAATTAAGCTGTAGTGGTAAGGCTTACTGTACTTTGATGGTAAGGCTGTACTTAGTAAGATATACAATGACACTGAATAAAATACACATAAACCAAAAAGTGGCACAGGTTAAAAAAAACTGTAAGTTTGGGGTTGGGGATTTAGCTCAGTGGTAAAGTGCTTGCCTAGCAAGCGCAAGGCCCTGGGTTCGGTCCCCAGTTCCAGAAGAAAAGAAAAAAAAAACTGTAAGTTTACTACAGATGACATAGAATTCTCAATACTTTTTGGAATGTAGCAAAATAATTCCATATTTCACCAGCAACGAAAAACAGGACAGTGTTTAATTTTCTAATTAATTCTCTGAAGTTTTTCCTGCATACTAGTTAAATAGTCTGAACTCAGGCAAATCACTAAAAAATATAAAACCTCCAAGTGAATCCTCATATACCATAACACATAAAATAATATTAAGGGGAGGAAAGGAATGTCTTAAATAAACAGTCGTGAATAACCAGTCAGCAATCTGATGTCTCTCAAAGTAACTGGAAAGACCTGTTAAGGAGGACGGAGAGGTGACTCAGTAGCTGCTCTTGCAGGGAGCCTGGATTTGACTCCTCGAACCCACACAGAAGCTGTAAACCCAGTTCCAGGGGCTCTGATGCTCTCTACTCCACTCCATGGGCACCTGCGCTCATGTGCACAGACAAACATATGTACACATAACCAATGAACTCAGAGGGATACCCTGCCTCTGCTGTGTACGAATGTGTGTGCACAACCACAGCCAGCTTAGCTTTTCTTTTCTTTTCTTTCTTTCTTCCTTCCTTTTTTTTCCCTCTCTTTCTTTCTTTCTTTTTTATAAGAGGACAGTTTTCAATGTGTCACACTAGTAACCTAAGCTGGCCTGCAGTCCTAACTCAGTCTCCCACATGATGGGATTACAGGAGTCCACACCACACCTGGTACAACTTAAACATTTTCCAGACACAGAGAGAGAGAGGACAGAACTCACATTAGGTATTTATAAAACTTCTATACCTAGAAGCTACAGGGAAATCAAGAAGGAAGTGAAATTTGAATACACAAATTTAAACGTCCAGCTAGTTTTAAAACAGCCTCACCTGTGACCAAAATAGGCAGGCAAAAAGAGGAGTGGAAAATAACATTTAAGTGTGACAATGAGGTATTTCGTTATACAGAGAGATAATATTAACAAAAAGCCTGAGATTGGCTGTCAGCTGTGCAGGACAAGGACATGGGCAGCTTCTTTGCAAACTGGAGCGGCCTCTTGGAAACACAAGGGGACAGTTCTAGCATATGCACTTGACATTTTGAAAAGGCCCTGTCTGTCTGCCTGCCTGCCTGCCTGCCTGCCAGCCAGTCATCCCACTGTCACTCTGGGGATAAGGGAACTGACTCCCCACAGCCTCAGAAGCAGCGTTAGAAAACTTTAGTTTTGCCAATCAATAGTTAGCCAATGTTACTGCTATTTGTCCTTAAAGATTTTATTTTTAACTATGTGTGTGGGGCGGGGGCATCCTGTGAGCATGTGAGTGTGGGTGTTCAAGGGGGCCAGAAAGGGCTGGAGAGATGGTTCAGCAGTTAAGAGCACTGACTGCTCTTCCAGAGGACCTGAGTTCAATTCCCAGCA
Organism: Rattus norvegicus; assembly: GCF_021556685.1. NCBI lineage: Eukaryota > Metazoa > Chordata > Mammalia > Rodentia > Muridae > Rattus > Rattus norvegicus. The sequence goes on from NC_141545.1 coordinate 33,505,350, forward strand.
ACCACACGTTGGCTCACAACCATGTGTAACGGGATCATATGCCTTCTTCTGGTGTGTCTGAAGAAAGTGACAGTGTACTCACATATATAAAATAAATAAATCTTAAAAAAAAAAAAGGCCAGAAAAGAGAACTGTAGCTAAAGGTAGTTGTGTGCCCCCAACATAGGTACTAAAAGTTCTCAATAACAGCAGTACATGAGCCATTTCTTCAACACCTGAATCAAAATTTGTAGATATTTGTTACCATGCATACATTTTTTTTCAAATAAATTAACCACTTATACTTTCTGCTCCTATGTCTATATGTCTAAATTTTCTGTTTGATTCCCAGGTGCTCTTTTAAAATGATCTATCTTTTCAAGACACAATCTCTCTATGCAACCCTGGCTGACTTGGAACTCGCTCTGTAGACCAGGCTGTCCTTGAACTCACAGGTCCGCCTGCCTCTGCCTCCTAAGAGCTGGGATTAAAGATGTGCACCATCACCACCTGCCTTGAATTCTCTTTTAGGCTTCTTTTACGTTATGAGGGCACCACCACACCAAGATATGGCATTTCAAATCTGTATACAGATTTGGTAATTTTGGTAAAAACTTCCCTCATGACACACATTCCTTCCAAAGGCAGTATTTCATGCAGACAACTGACATCAGAGTTTCCGTGTTACTGTTACAAAACAAAGTATGTAAACAGTCCCCTGTCCAAGTAATCCCAAAAGATAATCAAACCCAGGGGACACAATTCTGGGAGTGAACGAGCTGGTGGAGCAGCATTCTTCGAGCCTTCCAAACAATTGCCCTCTGCTGTGGCCAGCCACATCCTCTTCTCTTGCACAAAGTTTAAGCTCAAAATAATGCACCTGTGCTGTCCTCTCAAGACTCTTCGGAGAAGCAGCCGGCCCTCCAGTGGACAATTACTCTCTAAGTGCAAGAGCAGCAGACTTGGCTCGAGCTGAGAGCAGCACTTTGTAATGCATAAGGCATCCCCGCCACAAGAGGCTTGTTTCCAGTTCTATCTGACTTAGTTCTGCTCTAGCCGTTTCACCTTTTCTCTTATACTTCCGAATCACAAGGTCTGAGAATCTGAGTTTATCAAAGCCCAAGGCAATGCTAATGGGAACCACCATGGAAACCACAACTATAAGAAAAGCACCACTGGTGTGGCGAAGTAAATCATCTCTCCTCCTGACCCCAGGAGGGGATGTCCTTTTCTTTTTCGATTATTTTTTTTTTTTTTGGTTCTTTTTTTCGGAGCTGGGGACCGAACCCAGGGCCTTGCGGTTGCTAGGCAAGCGCTCTACCACTGAGCTAAATCCCCAACCCCTCGATTATTTTTATTATTCAAGAGGGGTATTTTGTCTGCATGTATGCCTATGCACCACCAAAGCTAGAAGACAAGCTCTCTAGAGCTGGAATTACAGGTCGTTTTAAACCACCATGGGGTGCTGGAAATTGAACCCAAGTCCTCTAGAAGATGAGCCAGTGCTCATAAGAGCTGAGCCATCTCGCCAGCCTGGGATGCCCTTTTCTGAGTGTGGCAGGAGCCTGTGCCAGCCTCCTGCTAAGAACTGAAAAGCAGAAATCACAGTGTGAAATAGCAATGCTTAAAGTACCATCATGAATGCAACGGAAAGCCTTGGAAGTACCTCACGCTAAGGGCCCAGATCCTAGAAAATGATGTACGATGAGGAGGTGACTTCAGCAAAAGACAGAGAACCCAGAATATGTGATGGAGGGGACAGAGGGAAATTTAGGAAGAGATAAAAATCAAAGCTTGGGGGGCTGGGGATTTAGCTCAGTGGTAGAGTGCTTACCTAGGAAGCGCAAGGCCCTGGGTTCGGTCCCCAGCTCCGAAAAAAAAAAGAACCAAAAAAAAAAAAAAAAAAAAAATCAAAGCTTGGGGCTAGGGAAGCCACAGTTCATGAGTGCTTGCCCGGCATGGAGGAAGCCCAGGGTTCCATCCACAGCACCATACAAACTATGTCATCATAGGTATATGGTGACATATGCCTATGATACTTGCACCCAGGTGAAGGCAGGAGGATCAGAAGTTCAAGGTCATCCTCATCTACATAGTAAATAGGTAGATGGGATACATAAGACAGTGTCTCAAAAAGAGAATGAAAGGAAGGAAGGAGGGAAGTCAGTCACACAAGCCTATAAGTCAAACACTTGGAAGGTTAAGGTGGAAGATTGCAAGTTCAAGGGGAGCTTGAACTGCTAGCAAAGCCTTTGTCAAAAATAAATAAGACATTATTAGAGGCTAGTGAGATGTCCCAGCAGGTACAGGCAATTGCAGTACAAGCCTGGTGATTTCAGTTCAATTTCTAGAACCCACAAGCACACACAGACATATAAAAATAATATTTTAGAGAGAGCTGAAGAGATGGCTTAGTGGTTAAGAGCACTTGCTGCTCTGGCAGAGGCCCTACCTGGGTTTGGTTCCCAGCACTCCCATGGTGATTAAGAACTGCCTGGAGGGGCTGGGGATTTAGCTCAGTGGTAGAGCGAAAGACCCTGGGTTCCGTCCTCTGCTGGGGTGGGGGTGGGGGACACGGGGGAGGGGAAGAACTGCTTGTAACTCCAGCTCCAGACATCCAGTATCTTCTGGCCTCCTCAGGCACTGCATGCACATACATATAGGCAAACACTCCCATATACATACAATACAATTATTTTTTAAAAAAGAAATTAGAAAGAAAATGAAATAAATGTGACTGGGGGTGGGGGAAGTTGGTAGTGAAGAGGTATAGCACTTGCCTAAAGAGTTCTAAGTACCGGGTTTGACCCCCAGGACCACAAAATATATGAAATATATATGGCTAAATATGCTACTTCATGTTGTCTCTGTCACAGCACAGTCCAGTTTGTAGGGCAGGTAATCACATAATAACGTCGTCTATAAGCTCAGTGGTTAGCATCTGGGCGTGAAAGAATGCTTCCATCCAAATCCCAGCAACAGTATTGAAAGCGATCCATCTGAGGCTGGACAGTTCCTGAAACCCCCCACAAACTCTCCACACTCCCCGCTCCAGGGTCCAAGCGCAGCGGCTAACCAACTTTCACAGTCTGAAACGTCATTCATTTGCTACATAGAAGACAAGCATATCATCAAGACATTTACTATAGAGAACTTCGGTTTCTCTTTCTTCTCTTTACTGCACTGCTGAGGTTGGAGGTCAGGGCCTGTGCACTCGTGCACTGCACACCAGACCCGTGCTGAATTCTAGTCCGCCTATGCCTTTTGCCTTCGATGCTCTTTCTGTTTTTATAATTCGAATCTGAATTATCCTTACTGCAGTCAAAGCTTTGGCCACTCGTCCAACTCACTCTTCAGGGCACACTTAGAAAACAATGTCAAGGGGTTGGGGATTTGGCTCAGTGGCAGAGCGCTTGCCTAGCAAGCGCAAGGCCCTGGGTTCGGTCCCCAGCTCCGAAGAAAAGAACCAAAAAAAAGAAAAAGAAAAAAGAAAACAATGTCAAAAGTCTGATAGAAGGGGGGAGTTTGATGGAAATGAATTAAGAAGCCACAACATTACACAACTGTACCTACACAAGGACGGTCCCACCTACTGTTGACTAAGGATAAGGAAGAACAGTCTCCTGGCCAAGCCAACCATGCTGGCACTAGAAATCTTAACTACTGTTACTGAAAAAGTAGCCTTTCAGCGTGTAACACACAGACAGTGACTTCCTAGCCTGAGATGAGTGGACCTGTTCCCACCTTAAACATAAATCCTATGTGTAGGCTTTTCAAGCATGCGCTCGCTCGGTGCTGAGGCTAGACTCTCAAAACCAGCCTCTGTCTCACAACCTGCGTCTACAAACGAAGCTGCACTCTTGCTTGTTATCCTTTCAGCCCATCTCCTGCTCCTGTCAGTCTTTTCCATACACACACACACACACACACACACACACACACACACATACACACAGGCACGCACAATGTACATGGTTCAACAACACAAAATAGATCTATTCAAAGCCTTTTCCAGACAGCAGGAGATCAAAGTAAAAGCCGCAAAACCACCTGAGGGTGGTAAGAGACTGTCCGAGCCTGTCTGAGTCACCTAAAACAGACCCTTGATTGAACTGTAAGAGCGAAACTCTTGGATCCCAAGACCAGGGAGCAGTTCAGCTAAGACACAACAGAGCACACAACACTTCCAAAAGGCCTGTGGAAATTGAAGGGCAGAGCTGAGGAATTTCTGATTATCTTTCAAGGCCACGAAACCATTAGACTCCTTTCTTGACTAGCTACTAACAAGCAAAGCCACCCCCTTGTAGCTCTCGACCGGACACTTCAGACGTCGGCCCAAGCACTTGGTACACGCTGGTCCTTGATCCCACCTTCGTTCTCCACCTACCCTGAATCACTCAGACACTCATCTCCCTTGCTCAGTACATTATCAGCAGCAGGGTGGGCAAGCCCCCTACAAGCCATTAAGAATCCTTTCTGGAACAAGATGTGGTACGAGGGGTAAGCTCTCCTTAGGAAAATTATAGTATAATAAAATGAGTTCCATCCACTAATAAACATTTTGGACTCAACCTTTAAAAGCATCTTTTAGGGCTGGAGAGATGGCTCAGCGGTTAAGAGCACCCGACTACTCTGCCAGAGGTCCTGAGTTCAATTCCCAGCAACCACATGGTGGCTCACAACCATCTGTAAAGAGATCCGATGCCTTCTTCTGGTGTACCTGAAGACAGCTACAGTGTACTTATATATAATAAATGAATAAATCTTTAAAAGCATCTTTTAAATGTGCTCAAAAGTGCCATCTAAAGAAAAAGAAACTGCTTCAGCAAACAGTATGACTAAAATTAGAAAATTCTATATGCCATTATAGAGGAAGTAAAAAATAAAATACTGTCATTATGTACTTTTAACTTGAAAGCATAGAAAATTATAAATATAACCTATATAAAAGTTCCCTAAATTATGAGCAAAGTATAATGAGACATATAATGAAAAGGTCACATGAAAGGCATTATTTTATACTACACTTACCAAAAGAAAAAGAAAAAAGAAAATAAAAAAGAAATAAAAAATAAAAAATAAAAATTTTTTTCTTTTTTTTTCCCGGAGCTGGGGACCGAACCCAGGGCCTTGGGCTTGCTAGGCAAGCGCTCTACCGCTGAGCTAAATCCCCAACCCTACAAAAAAAATTTAAAAAGCCAAGTATGGGGCACGCACCTTTAATCTTTAGTCCCAGTGAGGCAGAGGCAGGCAGATCACTGAGGTCAGCCTGTTCTACACAGTGAGTTCAAGGCCACACTGAGCTACAAAGTGGGGACCTACCTCAAACTAACAAAAAAATAAAAATAAAATGCAAGATCAGCACAATTTTCATATAAAGAACCATTAGGTTACTAAGTAAGTATTTAATATAAATGCACACTTTTTTTTTTGGTTCTTTTATTCGGAGCTGGGGACCGAACCCAGGGCCTTGGGCTTGCTAGGCATAAATACACACTTTTAACAGGACTACTTCCGTGCTAAAATTCCCAAGTACAGATGCTAACTAATACCACACGAGCGAGCATCTGAAGACACCGTATTTCCTACCTCTGATGAACAGCAGTGGCAGGAGAGGGATAAAAATCAAAGGCTGGGGGCTGGGGATTTAGCTCAGTGGTAGAGCGCTTACCTAGGAAGCGCAAGGCCCTGGGTTCGGTCCCCAGCTCCGGAAAAAAAAAAAAAAAGAAGTCTTAGAGTTCATGCCAAACTTTAAAAATCACAGCTTATTTTTATTCTCTAAAAAACCAGTAACCCTCATTTTTCTTTCAGGGCTGGGGAGATGGCTCACTGAGTGAACATGTCTGCTCACCAAGCCTAACAATTTGAGTTTGGTCACCAAGGACCTATGCGGTGGAAGGGGAACACCAAACCACCATGGATTGTCTCCTGACCTCTACACATGTCCTGCACATGCATATCTGCACGGGTGCGTGCTCACACACATACAAACTAATTAATTACGAAAATGACTTTAACCCCATTTTTAACTTTTAAAGATTTCTTCTTACATCTATGAGTGTTGGCCTCCATGTGTGCATGTGCACCATGAGTGTGCCTGGTGCCTACCAAGGCCAAAAGAGAACATCAGATTCTCTAGAACTGCAGTCACAGGCTGTTGTGAGTTGCCATATGGGTGGGGGCTAGGATACAAACCCAAGTCCTCTCCAAGACTAACCAGTGCTCTTAACCACTGAGCCATCTCTCCAACCCTCACCCCATTTTTAGCTTTTAGCCCCCACAAATTCAATTACAATGGACTATGTTGAATGGCAATTCAGCAGACTCACTTGAAAAGTGGTCCATAGATTTTACTCAGGATGGGGTGTAGTGGCACATGCCTGGTCTACATAGAGTTCCAGGACTGGCAGAGCTACATAGACACTGTCTCAAAACAAAACAAAAACAAACTAGATTTCACTGGTCCCATCTTAGTTGCCCTGTTCCTGGCAGAGGATCACGCCATGCTGTAAGGTTAGAGTCCTCAAGGCTCTGCCTACACTCATGCTTCAGATCCTTTTCAATCTCCTCCCGGCCATTTGGGAAAAAATAAAAGGCTTATGACTCGGGGCAGGGAAGGAAGATCAGTGGCACAGTACCTGCAGGGCATGTGCTCCCCATACTCCCAGTAACCAGCCCAGGAACCCCAGCTCAGTGTGTACATTCTCTGGTTCCTACTCAAGATGAACCAGGCTTATCCCTCTGATCAAAATGTATATGACTCCTGTTACACCTAATTAACTGATCATAATCACCATTAATTGGCTGCCCTGAAGATTGTAAGCCTGGAAAGTAGGCTACCAAAAACAAGGAAAAAGTCTTCTATAAAGCAAAGTTATACTTCCTACACCTGTGGGAAGATCCTCATCAAAAACAGAAACCTTTGAAAACAGGCGTGGGGCTGGAGAGACAGCTCAGGGTTAAGAGCACATACTGCTCTCCTAGAAGACAAGTCTAATTCCCAGCACCAGATCCGGAGATAGGATAGCCTCCTCTGGTCTTTAAGAGGACCTCATTTGCACATACCTGCCACCCACACACAAACACACAGGGTGCACATAATTTAAAAAGAAAGACACAGGCAGCCAAGGTGTCCAGCATGTTAGCCAAGTGCCCTCCCCGCCCCCCGCCCCGGAAGTGACAGTCCAGACCTTCTGGGACTTTAACAGAGTCTCACTAAGTTGCCCAGGCTGGCTTGCACTGGCAATCCTCTGCTCCAGCCTGCTGAGTAGCTGGGCTTACAGGTATGCTAGAGCACAGCCTCTTCTTAAAGTACTTTAGGGAACTTTATCCAAACCTCAAAAAATACCAGTTAAATAATAATCAACGTGCAAGGGTGAGGGTCAACAGTGATTTCCCCGTACACATCACTTCTTACAGCGTTGGGCATGATTTCCACAATGACTGGCCTTTTCCGTGAAACGCTCATTTTTACCAGAGTGGCTTTATTATCTGGCTAAGAAAGCCACTTGGCATCTTTTCTACTGATACAAAGGTGTTGACCACAGATATCCCTGCTAGAGATGCTGACCTCACAGCCAATAAAACGAGTACCAAAATTTAGATGTACACAGTCAAGATTTAAAACTCTACAGTATCTAACCGATAACCCATGGAATCTATAAATACCCAATATGAATTGAGAGTGGAGAGATAATTCTCCTCAACTCAACTACTTAATCACCAGAAAAGGCAGCCATGTAAGACAGTACCTAACCCAGAACTATCTTGGACATAATCATCTTCAACCACACAGCAGCTTTCCTGTGTGAGCTGCTGCTTAAGAGTTATCTTAACCAAAGGATGACTTTGCTTCATGCCCTTCCGTGGCCTTGTCACCAGCCCAGAAAAGTCCCACACTCCAGCATCTCTGCCCTTCAACACTCTTCATATAGTTGGGCGGTCTCTTCTCCGGTCCCTGCTCCCCAACACACACGCTCACCTGCCTCCAAAATTCCCACTCCAGCTTGTTGATTTGAACTGTTAACACGTTTTTCAACACTTTGGGAAGGTATTTCCTGGTCCCATCTTCCACCCTCTACACTTCTGATCCCCAACACTCTAGCCTAGCACACACCATAATAAAACTCTGTGGAAGGTTTTCGTTTTCTTTCTCTGTAGTGCTAGGGATCGAGCCCAAGGCATTAGTGCAAACTAGGCAATCATGTTACACCTTAAAGTATTTCTCCTGTCCGCTATCATGTGTGCAACTGGTGCCCTTGGAGACTGGAGAAGGGCATTAGATCCCCTGTATCTGGAGTTAAGACAGTTGTAAGCCACCATTTCCAAACCAGGGTACAAGAGCAGCCAGATCTCTTAACCACTGAGCTAACTCTCTAGCCATTTTTTTTAAGCAAGTAAAAATTCAAATCCTGACTACACCTTAACCCTCTGACTAAGAAACAGTAAATCTTGGAGACTCTCTTAAGAAGACTACACCCATGTCTTGAAAGGTGTACTCTCCTTTTTAAGTGTCTCTTTTCCTTTACGTCTGTGCTTAATTCCATAATAAAACTGTTTCTTAATAAACCCCAACTTCATTTTATCAAAAACAAAAAAAGCAGGGCTGGAGGTACAGCAAAAGTGAAGTACTTACCACACAAGTATTTTGCTTTTGCCTGAATCTGAATTCAGACCCCCAGTACCCACATTAAAAAAAAGTGTTCCTTGTAGCTTGTGGGCGAGCTATCCCATTTAGACAAACCTAGCTCCAGGTTCACTGAGAACATGTCCCAATGAACGCCAAGGCTAATAAGAAACTGAGGAAGATATCCAACATTTGCTAGCCTCTGGCCTCCATATGCACACACTGTGAACACACATACCAAAAGAAACCTGAAATCTGACTACTTGAGAGGCACAGACAGGAGGATTGCTCCAAGTTCAGAGTCTTGCCTGATCTACATACACATGGAATTTCAGACCAGCCAGAGATGTATTGTGAGACCCTTTCCCCCAAATAAATACACAAATCAAAATAAATAAATAATCCCCCGAACAGTAATTCTCAAAGGCTGAATAGAAGCTGAGATTGTAGTCAGTTAAACAGCCCCTATCTAGCATGTGTAAACCTTAAAGTTGGCCATCACTAAGTAGCAAGCTTCTCCCCACTCCCCGCCCCCACTCTGCCACTAACTCCTCCCTACAGAAACACTCTATGTAGCCTCGACCATCACGGAACTCACTCTATAGACCAGGCTGGTTCTCTTCCTGTGTTCTGGGATAAAGGGTGTGCATCACCGCCGCCCATTAACAAGCTTCTTGACAAGACAATTTTGAGACTCTTCTTTTAACTGCGACTTTGGAGGATTGGGGGCTGGGGGTGGGGGTGTCTAATTTTACTCTGTAGTATATCCCTGTTGATGTCAAGCTCTGTTCCTGCCTCAATTTCCAACTACTGGGATGCCAGAGGTGGGTGACTAATTAGGTCTTGCTTTTAAAGTAATTCTAGGTTTGTAGGTTAAAAGGCCCAACTGAGGGGTTGGGGATTTAGCTCAGTGGTAGAGCGCTTGCCTAGCAAGCGCAAGGCCCTGGGTTCGGTCCCCAGCTCCGAAAAAAAGAAAAAAAAAAAAAAGCCCAACTGTTAACTTCTAGGAGGTGGAAGGGGGTGGGGGGACAACAGGGACAACCACAAAACTAGATGATGCTGTAAACTTCTGCCAAAGTGTCACATCTAAACTCCACGGGCAGACGGAGCCTACCACATCCAGCAACACATTTCCCAACCACAAAGGTTGGTCATCAGCTCTGAGACACAGCCAGCTGCCAATGACCTAGTCTCTAAGGCGCTTCCCTCTATGGAGCAAACTTCCGCGAAGGGATGGAGGGACATCCCGCGGCTCTCCTTCAAGACAGCTCGGTATCAGGGGCTGCCTTTATTATTTTTTCCCATAAAAGGGTCTTCCTAAGTGACAGAGAATGATCTCATACTCGCGGCAATCCTCCTGCCTCAGCTTCAGGACTTCTCATTCAGAGACACCCCATAACCTTGGCCTCTAGCACCAGGTAGAAGTATTCAAAACCCCGCGCCACAGCAGCCCGTACCATCCCCCAGACCCACGCGGGCTCCGGATGGGACCCGCCCGGCTGCAACCACAACTCAGTACTCGGATAGGATCGGAGCGGCAGCGGACGACCGAGGAGCGTGTCCTCCCGTGAGCCCGAGTACGGCGGAGCAGTGAAGAAGTCGGCCGACGCGGAGAGGCCGAGAGCAGAGCTCTGGCGGCCTGACCCTCCGCGCCTGCCCGCCCGACTGAGAGGCGGAACGGAGCGGCCCGGGGTCAGCATGCGGACGGACGCCGCCGCCGCCGTCCTGCTCCGAGTGGGAACGCGCCTCCGTAGCCCCCGTCCCTCCGAACCTGGTCCGCGGCTCCGCCGGCGTCCGACAGCCGCTCCCAGCGCCGCTTCAAGTCAGTCGGCTCCCTGCCCCGCCCCTGCCCCCGCACGCCCCGCCCCCGGCACACGAGCACGCGCGCGTTGCGTACGTGTTGCGTCATTTCCGTGACGCTTCATACTTCCGGGGTTTGGTTGCCGCGGGCCGGAAAAGGGAGCCTACGCTCTGGAGGTTCACTACCAGGAATGCTGTAGGGACAGTCCCTGAGAGCAGGGGACACCGAGTGGCCGTGAGACCATCGCTGACGTGTCCGTGACTCGCGAAAAGCCGCCGTTTCCCTGTCGCCCCTCACTCTGTCTACTAGCTTCTGCTTGCACTAGCCTGAGGGCGACAAGGAACCCCGAGGACTGTCACAGCACGGATCCGGACATCAAAGTCTGAGTCCAGGAGACACTTCCCAGCGTGTAGCGAATGCGGCCGCCAGAAGGAAAAAAACACACCTTTCCCTTTGTGAAGAGTTAGAAGGGAACAGATAGTCAGGGAAGAGTCCGGAGGGAGAGTTGACTGCGGGACTGTAAAGATAGATAACGCTCCCACTTGACAGTTGAGATAGCTTCTATTAATTTTGTTATCTCTCTGTGCCAAGAACCGTCGGGGTGGAGGAGATGAAGTAATAGGAAAGGGGAGGAGAGAATTCGGAAAGAAAAAAGATAGGAGAGCCCATGAACCCTACAAATTGATCAACCCAGAATCCATGTGACTGCTCCGGGCTCTGGAAAAAAAAAATCCCAACAGGATGGTCTACTCCATCTCCCCACCCCCACCTCGTTTCAATAAATGCCTTTCTGACTCTGGTGGTGTTTTGTTTTGTTTTTCCCTTCTCCCTGGACATTCTACTCTTGTTCGCCCATAGGAAGAACCTGGTCACCTGAACAGGTGGTCCACAGAATTGACACTCCTGGTTAGCCTTCACAGATCTCAGGACTTTAAAATGATTCAAGTTGGGAGAACCTTAAGAAAATTGGTCCAGTAGCAACCAGGCTTTCTCCCAGTCCTGGAGAGGTGGAGACAGGAGGTTCAGGAGTTCCTCATCTCTGGTGTTCTTGGCCTGGGCAAATACAATGAAGGTTGTGGGTAATACCTTCATAACGAGAGCACACAAGGAGGATGCAGTAGTTTTGAGAGTAAAGGGATCTTTCGTGACCCAACTGTGCTTGACACAAGGATGTAGGGTGCCAGACATGGTCAGGTTGGTCTAGGAAAGTGGCTCCAAGTTGGATGTTTAAGGTCTCTGAGGATTAAAGACACAGACACTTCTAGAAGTGAGGTGAAGGCAAGTTTTCTGAAAGAGGATTACAAGTAAAAAGGGCCACAGAGGGCTGGAGCAATGGCTCAGTGGTTAAGAGCACCGACTGTGCTTCCAGAGGTCCTGAGTTCAATTCCCAGCAACCACATGGTGGCTCACAACGATTGTAATCTGATGCCCTCTTCTGGTGTGTCTGAAGACAGCTACAGTGTACTCATCATATATACATAAAATAAAAAAAAAGTTTTAAAAAAAGGGCACAGAGATGTTTCGCTGTGTAAAGATCTGCTATTCAAGCTTGGCCAACCTAAATCCAAATCCTGGAACTGATCTGACAAAAAAAAAAAAAAAAAAAGTGGAAGGAGGGGCTGGAGAGATGGCTCAGTGGTTAAGAGCAGTGGTTGCTCTTCCAAAGGACCTGGGTTCAATTCCCAGCACCCACATGGCAGCTCACAGCTGTCCGGAGTTGCAGAGGATCCAATACCCTCACATAGACATACATGTGACAAAACACCAATGTATATAAAATAAATGATTAAAAAAATAGGAGAGACCCAACCCACAGAGATGTCTTCTGAATTCCTCACAAGTATCAAGGCATCCACACACGATAGTCATAATTAAAAAAAAAAAAGTGAGGGAGACTCCCTAGGTACATTTACTACAGAAGAAAAAAAAAAGCATTCTGTGAGAGATGAATGGATTATTGGAAGCCATCTTACTAGTTAGCTACAATCAGGTTGATCCCAACTGCCCATGAGCTCGCTTCACCAGGTTATCTCAAACCTGATTGCAAACATCTTTGTTTCTCATCTCTGCTGTGCTTGGCCGCACTGCTTGAACTCTTACGGTTCTTTTAAACCTTAGCTCCATATTTTCAGGGCAGTATGTGTGAACAATGGACGGTTCCACTATGAACCCTTCTCCTTTCCTAGCTAAAGAAGGCTAGCTCCCACCTCTGGAAGACCTAGGTTCAATCTTCGGAATTCAAAAAAGAATTGGGGTATAACTGAGACCTAAAAATTAAATAAGTTGGGGTTGGGGATTTAGCTCAGTGGTAGAGTGCTTGCCTAGCAAGCACAAGGCCCTGGGTTCAGTCCCCAGCTCCGAAAAAAAGAAAAAAAAATTAAATAAGTTAGCCGGTGTTACATGGCACTAATAGTGAAGGCACAGACACAGGCTAGTGTTAGTCCCCATTTGAGGAATGTTAGGGGCAGCAGATACATGTTGGCTGCCCTGTGAAGTTCTCTATAAAGCCATGCTTGTGCTAAAGATTCTGTAGACTGATTTTGGAGGGTTGGAATGTTGTAGAGCCATATCCCAGACTGTCTTTAGGTCTGCCAAATACCATCTCTGACTTACCATCCTTATGAATTATTGGGCAAAATCTTTGGAATCTATTCTTTTTTTTTTTTTTTGGTTCTTTTTTTTGGAGCTGGGGACCGAACCCAGGGCCTTGTGCTTCCTAGGCAAGCGCTCTACCACTGAGCTAAATCCCCAACCCCCGGAATCTATTCTTATATGCCAATCGTAGCTTCCGCCAAACCAAAAGCTGAGACCGTCGACAGAAAGCATCCGAAGCCTAAAGCAGAGATTCCCCGACTTTGCTCCAATGGCCTTCCTGTTAAGCACCACCAAAGTGTTCGGCAACTGCATTCACATGACTTGCTCAGTAACTATGAAAAGTTCACAGGCTGAGGCAGGAGGAACAGGAGTTGAAGTTACACAGTGAGTTTGAGGGCAGCCTTATCTACTTGAGACCATATTAAATTATTTAAAGCTCATGTTACCATGGTAAATATGTCATGTAAGACAATCTGGAAGTCCTGGGAGGGCCATTATCACTCACACTTGGCTACAAATACTATGACACTGTTTTGTGTCCACAGGCTCCATGCAAGATGCCATCTCTGGCTTAAAGTGCAGTCACAAAACACCACCTGATTTACAATCCCTACTTTCCGTCTAAACATCTACCAAGCAGGAATTCATTGATTCCCTCTCCTTGGTGTTTTCTTTTTTTCTTTTTTTTTTTTTTTTTTTTGGAGCTGGGGACCGAACCCAGGGCCTTGCGCTTCCTTGGCAAGCGCTCTACCACTGAGCTAAATCCCCAGCCCCGTGCTTTTAAATTTTAATGTTTACATTTATGGGTGTTTTGCCAACACTTACCTCTGTGTACAAAATGCATGCAGTGCCCTCCAGAGGCCAAAAGAAGGCATCAACTTCCTGGGACTGGAGTTACAGAAGGTTATGTATGCCTAGGAAGGTGCTGGGAATCGAACCTGGGTCCTCTGTAAGAGCAGCCAGTGATTTTAACCAGTGAGCCAGCTCCCCAGTCCCTTGCCCCATCTTGACATTGGTGATTACCATGTCGGAGGCAAAATACTTTATTTCATTTTTGGTTGTTTTATGACAAGGTTTTTCTGTGTAGCTCTGGCTGTCCTGGAACTCACTCTGTAGACCAGGCTGGCTTTGAACTCAGAAATCCACCTGCCTCTGCCTCTCAAGCACTAGGATCAAAGGCGTGTGCCACCACCAACACCCGGTTTCTCATCTCGTTTTATACCTGTGTCAACTGACTTCCCTTTCTTTCCAATTTCATGTTGCTCTAAAACACTAGTTGGGTAGGAGGGGAAAGAATTGTCTTAGAAAAGAAGGTAATAAGAAGTTGGTTTCGTGGCTTTTCCTGGGAAGACATGACACTCCAAATAGGGCAGAGAAACAGACTAAGGAAACCCCACACCCAAGCCTGCCTTGCTGAACCACTGTGTTTAATTAGGGATGTTTACAACAGCATGGACGATTTATGGATAGCTACAGCACTGGAGAGACCTCACTATACACACCCCAGCATTTTTTTTTCTGAAAAGATATCTCTAATATCCCAGGCTGTCCTCAAATTTATTATATAGCAGAGGTTGATTATGAACTGCTGATCCTCCTGCCCCTACCTGTCTTGAGATTATAGACATGGGCCACCACACATGGCTCTAGGCTCGTTCCTTGACATTGGCATCATATACTGTAACTAGTGTAATGTACTATTTATTTCAAAGTCAGAATTTAAGGACTCAGGAATTAAGAAGACAGGATTCAGAGTGGGCCATTAAAATCTGGCTTCTTGTCCCTACAACCTTCTGCTCTGTTGGCCTGAGGTCTTAGTTCCAAGGGGAGGGATGCTTCTGCCAGGAGACACAATCATGATTCCTCTGAATCAGAGATTAAAATTGCCATTTTAGCCAGGTGGCCCACACATCCTAGCACTTGGAGGCAGAGGCAGGCAGATCTCTGTGAGTTCGAGGCCAGCCTGGTCTGCAGATTGAGTTCCAAGACAGTCAGGGGGCTTGTCAAAACAAACAAAAACAAAGGGAAAAATAAACATATTCAAGGAGCTGGCATCCGAGTGTGTGTTAGGTTATGCTATGGGGAAAGTATGATCTTGTAGACATAGGAGGGAACACACAACACATCTTCAGGCCGGGTGGAAAACAGGGACTGTAATGGTTAACTTTATATTAACTTGGCTGGGCCACAATGCCTGGGTCAAATATATAATCCTATATACTTCTGACGGGGGATTTTGTGGATGAGATTTACTTTTCTTTCAATTTATTTTTAAGTGCGTGTGTGTGTGTGTGTGTGTGTGTGAGAGAGAGAGAGAGAGAGAGAGAGAGAGAGAGAGAGAGAGACCAGAGGCATTGGATTCACCCGGAGCTGTTTAGTGGCCATTCCCAGTCTGATGTGTCCTAGAGTCTAGGCAAAATATTAAGGCCTAGATAGAACGTTAAGGCCTAGGTAAAACCAGGCCTATGTGACAGTTCCCTGGCTAGCATGCCACTATAAGGAAACGTTCTCCTATGTTTTTGTTGTTACCAGGAAACTTTTTTTTAATAATTTATTTTCATTTATATGCATTGGTGTTTTGCCTGCATGTATGTTTGTGTGAGGGTGTCAGATCTTACAGACAGTTGTGACATGTGGATGCTGGGAATTGAACGTGGGTCCTCTTGGAAGAAGCCGTCAGTGCTCTTCACCACCGAGGCACCTCCTCTCCACCAGGAAAGTTTCTAATGCTAAGACTGATTCCATATTCTGCGCCCTCGGAAACCAATCAGGATAGAAGTGAGTAGATGTGTTTCCTATAGTTACCCACAGTAAGCTTGGACCTAAACCAACTACTCACCGGCACCCCCAAAAGCTTCTATGCTATTTGCCTTTCTAAGATGCCTGTGGGATGGACCCCAACCCAAGAGAGACACCTGCACCAATATAAGAAACTATTCGGAATAAGACTTCCATTTTGAGTAGTGGTCCAGTAAAGTTTAAGTTCCCAAGACCTCCCTGGAAACTGACAGCCTACTTGGCAGAAAGACACATGTCTGTGGATAACTGACATACCGGTTGGCAAGTTTAGACATGAATGTTAGGCAAGTCCTATCCTGCTACAGTTGAATATCCCAAGCAATAGGAGCAGGCTAAGTGTACAGCAAAGGCATGCTCCTAAGGAAATCCCTTTAAATCCTGATTTATGCAACGGATGTTTGTGGATTTTGGCCTTAAAAACCCTATAGGATCTTAACTTGGGGTCACGGTTTGGTTCCTGAATTTGGACCTTGGTCTTGGTCATCAGCCCTGGAGTATATGCTCAATAAACTATCCATGTCTGACCGAGAACAATGTTTGGGTGGCTCGTGAGGCACCTCCTGGAACCCAACAATGTGGGTACCAGGGATCAAACTTGGGTCCTTTTCCAGAGAAGCCCACACCCCTAACTGCTGAGCCATCTCTGCAGCCCCGAGATTTACCCTTAAACTGGTGGACTAAGTAGAAAACAGACCGTACTCGGTCTTACGGGTGGACCTCGGGTAGGCAGTTGAGGGTCTGACTCTGGAAAGCAGGTGGGAGTCCTGGCAGAGACAGCTTTCAGAGCATCTTATGCTGTATGCTGGGAGCAAGAGTTTCGAGAGAGACTGCACAGGGCTGAGCCCTAGCCGCTCGCTCCTCTGGTGTACCCCGACTCTATTCCCAATACCCAAATGGTAGCTTTCAACCATCTGTAACCCCAGTTCCAGAGGGATCTGACGCCCTCTTCTGAAAGTTCCAGGTACGCATGTATTAGTACCTAGACATGCATGCGAAATACACTCATATATGTAAACTTAAATTAAAAAAAAAAAAGGAAAACACTGTGAGTTAGGCATGATGGTGTACATCTGAGATCTCAGCATATAGGGGTCAGGTTGTAGAGTCAGGAGATTTACTGCAAGTTTCAGGCTAGCCTGGTCTGTACAAAGGGCAGGCCAGCCAGGGTGACACGGGGTGACCCCGCAAGACCCTCAGCCCTTTGTGCTGATGACCTGAACCTTCCCCGAGATGAGACAAAATAAATACCTCCTCCTTCGAGCTATTCCGGGCAGGTATTTGGCTGCAGAAGTAAGAAACGGAGCTAATTCAGGAGGTAACCAGGGGCTCAGCCAAACCAAGAGGTGTCTGTACCAGTGCAGTTGGAAGATTTCACAGGCGACAATGTGCATGGATTCAAGGAGGGGATGCCACAGCAGCGTACAATGAACTCTGTGTAGGAATGCAAGGACCGCCAGAGTTGTGTGACTTTGGTACTACCCAAGATTGGGAAAATGACGACAATGAATGCAGGAGAGAGGGGTAAAGAGCGCCCATTCTTTTTTTTTTAAATATTAGCCGTTTAGGTCATTTTTTAAAAAGATTTATTTATGATATATAAGTTGCTGTCTTCAAACACACCAGAAGAGGGCATCAGATCTCATTATAGATCATTGTGAGCCACCATGTGGTTGCTGGGATTTGAACTCAGCACCTCTGGAAGAGCAGTCGATGCCCCTAACTGCTGAGCCATCTCTCCAGCCCAAGAGTACCCATTCTTAAGTAGCCATGCAAGCCGCGATATTACCAGGTGATTTGAGTATAGCATTTCATTCGCGTCTGAGGAAAGAAGCCCAGATGAGATTATAAACCTGGATCAATAGACGTACAAACGGGATATGTATTAGTCAGGGTTCTCTAGAGCACAGAACTTAGAGAAGGTCTCTCCATACTAAGGGAATTTATTGTCCTCCAACTATGGGCAGCTGTGGATGGGAAGTCCCAGAGTCTAGCAGTCGCTCAGTCCATGAGGCTGGTTGTTTCAGCTGCTCTTCTGTAGGAGCTGGGATCCTGAAGAAGTAGGTTCCAGAAGATGTGCTGGCAAGTAAGTGCAAGCAGAAGAGTGAGCCTTCCTTCCTCCATTGTAGGCCTCCAGCAGAAGGTGTGGCCCAGATTAAAGGTGTGTACCACCACCCCTGGATCTGGAACTTACTTGTCCCCCGATGACTTGAACTCAGAGGTCTCCTTGCCTCAGTGTCTTGGGATTAAAGACGTGTACTACACTTTTCATAGCCACTATGCCTCAAGACCTCCATGCCAAGATCCAGGTCAGAAACTTGTGTCTTCCAGCCCCAAGATCTGGATCACAGGTGTGCCCTCTGATTAAGGATGGTAGCTCATTTGAGATAGTCAAGTTGACAACCAGGGATAGCCATTACAGGAGAGTTATTAATGGAATGTCTCTCAGTTTCAAATTCACCTTTCATTGCTTTTTTTTGGGAGGGGAATCAATGGAAACAGAGACCTTTCAATTTTTTAAGAAGCGATACTTCTCTTTGTCGGTAGTGGGCGCTGGTGAGTCATGGAGCAGACAGGCATTTGCATTCCGGGTTGTGCTGGGTCCAACCCCAATGTGTGTTGAGTTTAACGGGAACTGCTCTGTGTTGGTTTACACTGCAGTGGCCCCAAGCAAGCATTTGGAGACTTCCCTGCCACTCTGCGAGTCAAGAAGAACTGGACCTCAATGTTGGACAGAGAAAGGAATTCTTCCTTTGGCCTTTATCCTAATTCTAAACTAAGGCTTCTTGAACGACACTTTTTTTTTTTTTTTTTTTTTTTGGTTCTTTTTTTCCGGAGCTGGGGACCGAACCCAGGGCCTTGCGCTTCCTAGGTAAGCGCTCTACCACTGAGCTAAATCCCCAGCCCTAAACTAAGGCTTCTTAATTTTTTTTTTTTACTCCTGACCACTAGGGGTAGAGCTTGACATTTTCTATAACTGGGTATATGGATAGATAAAATAGGTTCACGAGCCAAACAGTTACTAGAAATAAATCACAGGGGGCTGGAGAGATGGCTCAGCGGTTAAGAGCACCGACTGCTCTTCCAGAGGTCCTGAGTTCAAATCCCAGCAACCACATGGTGGCTCACAACCATCTGTAATGGGATCCGATGCCCTCTTCTGGTGTGTCAGAAGACAGCTACAGTGTACTCATATACAAAATAAATAAATAAATCTTAAAAAAAAAGAGAAATAAATCACAAAAGAATTGAGAATAATTCTTTAGCATGTGATATGTATGTGTGTGTATGTATATGTATATATATAGGTATACAAATATATGCACAAATGTGCACACATATATGTATGTGTATATAATATATATACATGTGCATTATATGCACACACACATATATAATTTTACCATTTATAAAAGGTGAAGACAAGGGGCTGGAGAGATGGCTCAGCGGTTAAGAGCACCGACTGCTCTTCCAGAGGTCATGAGTTCAAATCCCAGCAACCACATGGTGGCTCACAACCATCTGTAATGGAATTCGATGCCCTCTTCTGGTGTGTCAGAAGACAGCTACAGTGTACTCATATACAAAATAAAGAAATAAATCTTAAAAAAAAAAGAAATAAATCACAAAAGAATTGAAAATAATTCTTTAGCATGTGATATGTATGTGTGTGTATGTATATGTATATATATAGGTATACAAATATATGCACAAATGTGCACACATATATGTATGTGTATATAATATATATACATGTGCATTATATGCACACACACATATATAATTTTACCATTTATAAAAGGTGAAGACAAGGGGCTGGAGAGATGGCTCAGCGGTTAAGAGCACTGACTGCTCTTCCAGAGGTCATGAGTTCAAATCCCAGCAACCACATGGTGGCTCACAACCATCTGTAATGAGATCCGATGCCCTCTTCTGGTGCGTCTGTAGACAGTGACAGTGTACTCGTCATATATAAAATGAATAAATAAAATCTTTTTAAAAAAGGTGAAGACAAATTTGCATTCTAGTGAGACCCATAAAGAACTAAATCTTAGGGGTTGGGGATTTAGCTCCGTGGTAGAGCGTTTGCCTAGCAAGCGCAAGGCCCTGGGTTCGGTCCTCAGCTCCAGAAAAAAAAAAAAAAGAGTTGCCTTGGGGGACTGGAGAGATGGCTCAGCGGTTAAGAGCACTGACTGCTCTTCCAGAGGTCCTGAGTTCAAATCCCAGCAACCACATGGTGGCTCACGACCATCCGTAATGAGATCCGATGCCCTCTTCTGGTGTGTCTGAAGACAGCTATAGTGTACACATGTACAGTAAAATAAAATCTTTAAAAAAAAAAAGAAAGAAAGAAAAAAAGAACTAAATCTTAGCTGAATATTTGATGCCACATAGAGCATCTCCCGTGGTTTTTCAGAGTTAATATTTTGATTTTACAATACTCAATGCTAAGGATGCTCATTCACATAGTCAGGGTTTTACTGCTCTCAACAGACACCATGACCAAGGCAACTCTTTTTTTTTTTAAAGATTTATTTATTTATTATATATAAGTACACTGTCACCATCTTCAGAGACACCAGAAGAGGGCATCAGATCCCATCACAGATGGTTGTGAGCCATCATGTGGTTGCTGGGATTTGAACTCAGGACCTCTGGAAGAGCAGCCAGTGCTCTTTGTTTTTTTGTTTTTTTTTTTTTTTGGTTCTTTTTTTCGGGGCTGGGGACCGAACCGAGGGCCTTGCGCTTCCTAGGCAAGCGCTCTACCACTGAGCTAAATCCCCAACCCCGAAGCCAGTGCTCTTAACCACTGAGCCATCTCTCCAGTCCCCCAAGGCAACTCTTTTTTTTTTTTTTCTGGAGCTGAGGACCGAACCCAGGGCCTTGCGCTTGCTAGGCAAGCGCTCTACCACTGAGCTAAATCCTCAACCCCAACCAAGGCAACTCTTATAAGGTCAACTTTTAATTAGCGCTGGCTCACAGGTTCAGAGGTTCAGTCCATCATCACCAAGGCAGGAGCATGGCAGCATTGGGGCAGGCATGGTGCTGAGGGTTCCACATCTTCATCTGAAGGCTGCTAGTAGAATATTGACTTCCAGGCAGTGAAAAGCCCACGCCCACAGTGACACACCTACTCCAACAGGGCGGGCCACACGTCCTAATAGTGCCAATCCCTGAGCCAAGCATATTCAAACTATCACACATATGAACACAGTACAGAAGGTGGAATCCACAGGTCTATCTAAGAAAGCGCAGGAAGGCCAGTGAGAGCGCCCCCTGAGAGCCCCTAACATGCTGAGCTGACGTCAGGCTCTACTCTGACCTCACATGCTGCGCGTATGCGTGCCGCCCCCAGTAAATAGAGTGGAAACAAAAGAGAACAATGGTATTGGGTCTAGCTGGGTGCCATGACACATGCCTGCGGGGAGGCTGGTGCTGCTCACCCCATCACTCACAAAGACCTGCGTTCCATGCCCTGCACTGTATAAACTAGGCATGGTGGTACATGTCCTAAGTCCGGGAGGGAAGCACAGGGCAGGAAGATTAGGAACTAATGGTCATCCTTGGCTACACTGTGAGTTCAAGCCCTGCCTGGGACACATGAGACCCTGTCTGAAAATAAAGTAGTGAGGTATGGTGCCGAGCCCAACCTCGACCAGCAAGGAAGACACGACCACAGGAGATCTTCTTCAAGCAGTTTTATTCAGGAACCTTGATTCAATCTTCTGACCTCTCTCTCTTCTGGCTCTCTCTCCCCAGGGAATGCCCTGCACCACACTTAAATAGCTAGTACTGGCCAGTCCTAGCAAGCCATGTGGGTCATGTAGATAGGCTGTCACTATGCGGAAGCTAGCGGGCCAGGCAGACATAGCCAAATAAGGACTTGTTTACTGCAAGGAGCGCTCACCGTTGGGAGGGTGGAAGGTGGAAACCAGCGCCATCTTTGAGGCGCGGCACATCGCAGCTCTCTACAGTATGGTGTCTCACGACTGTAATCCTGGCACTCAGGAAGATGAGGCAGGGGGATTGCCATGAGTTCCAGGCTAGTCAAGGAACAGCATGAACCTGTCTTAAACAAGAACAAATATTAATAAAACAGGATACTTGTCATCCCAGCACATGGGAAGCAGTCAGGAACATCACGAATTCAAAGTTTACCCTTGGCCGTACGGGACATTTTCAGCCAGGTTAGGGTATACAAGACCAGCTTTTAAAAAAAAAAAAAAAAACAAAACAAACAAAAAAAACCCCTCAAATTCAATGTCAAAGCTCAGGCTACAATTAGAGTTCCTTAAGTCATGCGCTGTTGGAGGATGAATCACAATGTGGAGGGCAGAAAACACTAAAATCTTTCCACAGGATCTGATTCCAGTTTCCACTCCAGTCACGAAGTGTTTCAAGATGGTTCTAAGCCTTTCACAGGTTGGCTGTATTTTCCCCTGGGACACAAGACCCGGATTCTGTTTGGTGGCAGGTGGAAGATTATTTACAACAACATGCTTGGATCTTAAATGTCCCCTCGGGGGTTGGGGATTTAGCTCAATGGTAGAGCACTTGCCTAGGAAGTGCAAGGCCCTGGGTTTGGTCCCCAGCTCCGAAAAAAAAAGAACCAAAAAAATTAAATGTCCCCTTTAAATGTCTGTGAGAGGCGTGGTCCCTATCTGGGTAAGGTGGTCTCCAACCATAATGCTGGTTTCTCTGAAGGCAAGAAAAGTGTTCAATCCCAAGGTTTCAAAACCAGCTAGGCAACGTAAGCCATGTCTGGGGAACAAAAGATGAGAGCCTGTTTCCCCGTCTGGCACTGCCAAATGGTAACAGAACCTTTAGGAGGAGGGGCCTATCAGGAGGTTTTTAGATCAGTGGTTCTCAACCTTCCTAATGCTGTGACCCTTTAATACAAAGTTCCTCACAGTGTGGTGACCATAAAATTATTTTGTTGCTACTTCATAACTAAGTTTGCTACTGCCACGAATCCTAAGGTAAATATTTGTGTTTTCTGATGGTCTTAGGTGACCCGTGAAAGGGTTATTCAACTCTTCCCTCAATGGGGTCATGACCCACAGGCTGAGAACCTGTTTTACGTCATTGGCGTGACATGCCCTCAGAACAGCACTACTGGACTCTTTGTCTTTTCTCCTCTCCAGACATGTAGTGGATGGCTTTGCTCTATCCCAGGCTCAAATCAAACTGCTCTCTAAGCTGATTATCTCAATTAAAAAAAAGTTTCATTCATTCATTCATTCATTCATTCATTCATTCATTCATTCGAGTGTGGCTACCTGCCTGTGAATGCAGGGGATTGGTGAATACTACCGGTACTGGAGCTCGGATCCCCTGGAGCTGGAGTCACAGGTAGTCAAGATCCACCTAATCTCTGTGCTAGGAACCAAACTCGAGCTTTCTAGAAGGGCATCGGTCCTTTAGAAGGGCGGGCAGACTGCGCTGATTGGCCACCTCTCCAGCCGGTACTTTTTGCCTAACAGAAAGCCAACGCAGGTGGACCCCTGAGTGTCTGGCTGTTGTTCAGAACAATTGGACAGACATCCTTGCAATTCAGTAGTAAAGCCGCCCTGATCCAAAACCTGTTCGAGCTGGTTTTTGTGTCGTCGTCTACGTCCCCCACCCCCACCCCCAGCTGAGGACCGAACCCAGGGCCTTGGGTTAGCAAGCGCTCTACCACTGAGCTAAATCCCCAACCCGATTTAGAACGGGATGCTGTTCTTTTGTGTTGGGGAGTGTGAGCATTTTGGAAGAGAAGTACAGTTCTGGCTCCTGGACGTCTTAGGCGACCGCAGTGTATGAATTCTACAGTAACAATGCGAATTCTCTAGACTTTAGAAGCAGGCGCTCACCTAAGAAAGAAATGAAGTTCCTGGCTAATGAGCATGCGCCAGAGGTGACCAGAGAAGCACATAACTCCACCTACTCAGGGTAACTACTCCCTTCCTCAGTGTCTTCCTCACCCGTGGACTCTGCCTAAGGGGATGTGTGAGGGTGATATCATGTGTATCATGCCGGCACTAAGGAGGCAGAGGGAGGAGGATTGTACAAGTTTGGGGCTAGCTTGGGCTACACAGTAAGCTCCTGTCTCAAAACAAAACAAACAAAAAACCAATCAAGCAAAAACACAGAGAAAGGAAATCAGAAGAAGGAAAAGGAAGGAGGTGGGGAAAGAGAGAAAGTAGGACAGGAAGGGAAAAATCAAAGGATAAACAGAAGTTGAGGGATCATGCTGTAACAGGCCAACCTGAAAAACTGGTGGGGAAATCCAGTTAAGAAGACACCATTGCTGTTTGGTGATGGTTCATGCCGTTGATCCCAAAACTCAGGGGAGGCAGATCTCTGAGTTCAAGGTCAGTTGGGGGGTTGGGGATTTAGCTCAGTGGTAGAGCACTTGAACACTTGCCTCAAAAGCACAAGGCCCTGGGTTAGGTCCTCAGTTCCAGGGAGGGGAAAAAAAAAAAAAAAGGCCAGTTGGTCTACACAAACACTGCCTCAAAAAATTTTCACCTCATAAAGCTAAAAGTTCACACAGAAGGATTAAAAACCCTGAGTCTGAGGGAAGAGGCCACACCCTAGATACAGCCCCTAAGGTCAAAATAGCCAGTGTGTATGTGCAGTTAGCTCTAGAGGGCGGCAGTTCCACAAGCTCAGGCTTTTTCAGACCTAAGGCCCGGCCAGCAAGGACTCACCAGGGAGGTCTCCCTCCCACTCACCGACCCAGGAGTCTGGCCTTCTCCCATCTCATAAGACATATCTGTCAGTGACAAGGACAATAGATTACAGTCAAGGCCGAACCCACAAGTGATCCCAGAACTTAGGAGGCTGGTGCCATGGAATTTCAAGGCTAGGGCCACATTGGGCCACGTGCGAGCCTGCTTCAAAAGAGAAAGACAGACAGACAGACAGACAATGAGGGCTATAAAGTAAGGAGCCCTTTTAAGACCAGAGCTTTAGGTCTCCTTTCCATTAAAGTTTCTGCGGGGGGTCAGGGAGGGGTGCACATCTTTAATCCTCCTACGCTCAGCAGATCTGAGTTCAAGGCTAGCCTGATAAAAAGAGCCAACTCGTAGGGCAGCCAGGCCACACAATCAGGGTTTCGGCCTGAGGATATGGTTTGGTGTGAGCATGCTCGCTTGACCTCTTATGCAGGGTCATCGGTTTGATCCCCAGCCCCGAAAGGAGAAAGAAAGTGGGGAGGAAAAAAGCCAGGCATATAATCCCTTATATCCCTGACTCTCAGCAGTATGGCAGGACCAGAAGTTCAAGGACAACCACAGTGTGGAGGGCTGGATGCTCCTCTTCCTGAAAACCCAGGTTTGCTCCTGAGCACACACATAGCAACTCAAGGCCATCTGAAAGTTCAGTCTCGAGTACTTTGTACCTGGCTGGTTAACACACAGCACAGACAAAATGCCCACCACATAGAAATCTTTAAAAAAAAAAATCCAAGCATAATGCATGTACTTTCAATCCCAGCACTTGGGAGGCAGAGGCAGGTAGATCTTATGAGTCTAGCCTGGTCTACAGAGCGACCTGACAGAAGACATTGTATCTAGCCAGTCTGTTTTCCTCTACAATAGTCCCTTTGGTCAGTTTCCACTCTCACCCTTGAATGGGCCTCAAATTATTCTGTAGCAAACCACATTTTCTACGCTAAAAGTTAAAAAGGCAAACCTTGCTGGTTTGCTGTCCCAAGCTAGCCCCAAACTTTTGGGATCAACAATCCTCCCACCTTAGCTTCCTAAGTAGCTGGGACCATGGATGCTTACCTAAAAAGGCTGTCCTGACATCTTCCTAGAGTCTGCGTACTTCACACTGACTGGCTGGGCAGGGTAACTATTGATTTGCACGAGGGAGTGAGGGCGACCTCTGCTCTGCCCTGACCTTGGGCTCTGCTGGTTGGGTTGACCTGGAAGACTACATTTCTCGAAGCTCATTTCCAGTGGGTAAGATGTTATCAGTGGGCCAGGACAAACATTCAGCAAGGGTGAGCACAGCTTTTGAGTCAAATCAGAGACTTAAGGGAAGCAACTAGGCTACTGGTTCTCAACCTTCCTAAGGTTGCAATCCTTCAGTTCCTCATTTTGGGGTGTTCCCCAACCATAGCATTACTTTTGTTGCTACTTCCTAGCTTTAATTTTGCTATTGTTATGAGTCATAAATAGCTGAGAGTCCCAAGGGGGGTCGCAACCCACAGATTGAGAACCCGTGCAGTAGTAGCTTGGGCTGCACTTGGCCCCTCAGAACTCACCTGTGTGGTCAGTCCTGGAAGTGACTCCCAGTGTCCAGATGAGCTTAGCCAGGGAGTAGCCACACTCCACTTTGCAGCTGGCAGAGTGGTGGCAAATTGTACCCATTTCTGCAGGGACCTTAGTCTTCAATACTGAGGCTCATACCTGCGTAGAGTCCACCCCTTGAGAAAGTGAATAGGACAGAGGGACTTCTTCCCCCCAGGGCACTTTCAACAAATGTCTGAGCAGTGCGGACTCTAGGGAGGACACACTCCTGAGCTTCCACGAGGAATGTCTCAAGGCTACTGAGTACCCTCAAGTCCAAAAGTCCAGATCCGGTCTCCAGGAAGAGCTGGCTTGGTTTTTGTTTTTAAAGACTGTTTTATGTATACAAGTGTTCTGTCTTCATGCACACAGTAAGTGGGCATCAGATCCCATTACAGATGGTTGTGAGCCACCATGTGGTTTCTGGGATTTGAACTCAGGACCTCTGGAAGAGCAGTCAGTGCTCTTAACCACTGAGCCATCTCTCCAGCCCTAGGCTTATTTGACTGCGGCATCTCTAAACACTACATCTAAAGCAGTGATCAAGGCACACTTGCTGGCAAAGGAGGGATGTTGGAAGTCAGTAAAGAAAGCTCACCCAGGTTCTAGATCTTGACTTTAATGTCTGGTGGAGCTGGGGCTTGATGTGCAAGATTACTCACAAAGAGGTAGGTTACTGAACACAGCTGTGCTCTGTACTAAAAGCCAAATTTATGCAAATGAAGACAATGGGCTGACCTCCCACACCCAATTCCTTCCCTCTGGAACTCAGAGATCTGCCTGCCTCTGCCTTTTTGGGTGCTGAGATTAAAGATGTGCACCACCACCCAGCTGGTGAAGTCTGTCTTAATAAAGACTCACTTCAGTCTGGGCTCACACCAATGAACTCCCCACCCCCGCTCCGCTGCTTGCTCTGTCTTCGAGTGGTCTGTTAGTCCTCCATGGAGCAACTCAGAACTTGATCAGCCTGGGACGGAGTGCTCAGTTAGTTCCCTAACAGCCTAAGCCCCAGCAGAAAAGAACAGGAGGTTCCGCCATGGTTGGCTTTTACTGTTGGAAATACAGCAGCCAGGTGAACACAGAGGCAGGTTGTGGGTGGTGGCGAAGGCTCCTCTCCTCTACTTAGATCAGTGATGGTGAATCTCTCCCCCTGGGATGTCTTCCAGTGTGGCTCTCTCAGCCTTCCTTGTTGCTAACTCTATGGTTTAATTTGCATTGCGTTCTGTTGTGGATAACCTTACCCCACGTGCTGCTATCAAGATCTTTCATTTTCCCAACCATTGAGCGTGTCTCCCAGGAGAAAAGATGCCCCAAAGGAAAACCGGAAGCAAGCTTAAGGGTAGTAGCACTTGGGTCTGTTTCGACAACAGCTGATTTGACTCAAGCCAGATGAGAGGCGTTGATTGACATGACACATACATAATTGTGAGAAGGTATTTCCTTGGGTCAAGAAGCTTTTCCTTACAAGTCTGGATCTGGGCAATTGCAACTGGAAAGGGATCAAACAGGCCAAGGTAATTCCCCCAGATAGGACCCTTTTATTTGGAAGCCATCCCCAGCTACCACATGCAACGGCACATTTCAGACTAGCCTCGGTTTCTCCTTAGAGAGCCAAACCAGGTCATGAATTCTTTTATTCCATTTAAGAGAAGTTCCGAGAGGGTAAAGAAGGCTAGTGAGGAGAGAGTCCAAATAGCAAAGATACACTTTGACCTGATACTACCCCCCTCCCCCCTCCTCCCTCCTCCCTCCTCCCCCTCCCCTGGCAGTGCTTGAAAGGGAACCCAGGGCCTCGTGGCTGATATTCCACCATGAAGCACATCCCAAATCCCAATATATATTGCTTTATTTCATATTTCTATTGTACTAGTCAAGGGAGAATTAGAATTATAATAAATATATTTTGTAGTACAAAGAAAAGTTTCTGTGCGGCAAGACGGTGTACAAGTCACTGGCTTAAGAATGCAAAGGGTTGGGGTTGGGGATTTAGCTCAGTGGTAGAGCTCTTGCCTAGCAAGCGCAAGGCCCTGGGTTCGGTCCCCAGCTCCGAAAAAAAGAAAAAAAAAAAAAAGAATGCAAAGGGTTTTGTTATTTTTTTTTAAAAAAAGACTTCAGTACATGGTTTGCTCCCTAATTCCATAAATATCAAGCCAATTACCTAAAAAAAAGGGGGGGGGATTTCTGAGCTGACTGTCTTGTGCCCCGCCTCTGCCTCTGCCAGCAGCCTAGACCTTTCTCTTGTCCCAGTGGTTCAAACCATATCATCCTGAGAATAAAAAAGGGGACAGAAAAACAGTGTCTCTCTCCAGCAAGTCATAAAGACAATGTCTTTACCCAGCATCCTGTAACCTTTAGCAATCCGTCTGGGGCCGGTTTTTTGAGCAGATCAGTTTTCTCTCTGTCTTGTATTTATGGATTCTAATTTTCCGAGTGGTGCGATATTCTAGAACAGGAAGAGAAGAACCCCTGGCTCAATTACTAAATGCCCCGGGCTTAACTGTCCACTTTCTACCCACGTGGACATCACCTGAACGGTGTATTCGCTAGCTCTCTAGACCATGAACACAGGAGCTAGGTGAGGGGGGACATGCCTGTGTCCCCCGAGCTTCGGAGGTAGAAGCAGGAAGGTCAAGGGTAGAAGATCATCCTTAGTTCTACAGCTAATATGAGGCCAGCCTGGGCTACATGAGACCCTGTCCGAAAAATAAAAATAAAAATAAAATCAGTTGAAATAAGGGACACCTTTGCTGAAACAGAGCCACAGTGCTGGGCCAAGCGCCAAGCAGGGGCGCCAGACCTCAGAGGATGCATTGTTTGCTGAGAACAGAGAGAGCAGGTGTCCTGGACGACGACTGACCCGCACTCCCTCTTGGACCTCACCTCTATCTCTGTTATACTCAGAGACACAAGTTCAAAACCTCGTGTTTCCACGAGAGTTAGGGAAACTCACTACCCTCCAGCTACACAGAGGAATTTAGCTCAGACCCAGAAGGGCCAGGCCTTATATTCCTCAAAAGCACAAGGGTGCTCTTAACCCTCAACTGTCTGACTGCACCACTCTGATCCTACAGGTCTGAGCTTGGCAATGCTTCCCTTAACAATTCCTTACACACAAAAAAAAAATTAAAAAAAAAAGTTCCATAAGAAAAGTATTATCCAGAAATAGGCAAGGACACCCATGACTACTTAGAACCCATAGTGTAGCCTGGACATGCAATGCTCTCAGAGGAAGCTATACAGCTCTCTCTTTAGGGGGTCCATGTTGTACCCTGTCTTATTGCCCCTGACTGCAGAGCAAGCCCCCACCCCCCACTAAACAAAACCTATTGAAGAGAGAGAGAGAGCGAGAAAGCATCCCTTCCAGAGAAGAGAGGTTCACCACACTGGCTCCCTACATGAGACTCAGCGGCGAGGCCCTGTCTTCTTAATATCAGAGAGAGATCTCACATACCAAGGGGATCCAGGCTCCTTGTCTGCCTGACTTGGGGAATCTTCAGAAAGAACCTTTAGAACTTAACATTCCAGCCCTGTGAGAGGAGAACCCTGCAAAGAAGGGATAATAATCTAAAGCTTCAGGGCAGGGCTGTAAACATTGTGGTTTTTCTAAGGCCCAACTTGGTACATGGCTTTGGCAGCTATGGTTAATCTCCAAGAGAAGGTGACAGGCATGTTCTGGGAGCACGGGACATATCTTTCTGCATCCTAAGACAAGGTACTGCAAGTCACTGAAAGAGAAAGGAGCACACTGTGAGGAGAAGTATGCTTTCTTCTTTGGCCAGGGTTATAGGGCAGATGCTCGGGGAAATCCCCCACCTCACTCCTTATCCCACCTGACACACTGAGCACAGGAAGGTTCGAGGCAGTGATATCTCCCTCTGTCAGGGGCGGGCACGAGCTCTCCTGCAGTGCATCAAAAAAAAGTTATCAAAAGCTCTCTGGACTCCCAGTGCCAATCTTGCTACATCTTGTGGCTTCCAGTGAAGACGGCCAGGCCTTGAGAAGACCAGATGAGAGCAGACCAAGTCCCCAAGGTACACGAACCAAGGAGACTACAGCAGCACCCAGGCCTCTTTCCACATCTGCACCTCAGCGCTCTGTCCTCACCTCAGCAGCTTCTGGGACAGTCAGCAGCCCCTGTGGGGATCAGACTCCCAGAGTCACCCAAGAGGATGGACATCCTCCTTTGTGGGATTCTTGTTTCCCAGGACAATTCACCACCATGTGATTTTGAACTCATAGATGGGGCGTTTGCAGTAGTAGTGGTTGACAAGGTGCTTGTCACACACTCCGATACACTGGTGGTCCACCGTGAGGCCCTGGGCTGAGAGGTCCGTGACCAGGCAGTGCAAGAGGTCGTACACGTCAGCCACTGCCTCCCAGGGCCCAAAAGACACGTCCACTTCACAGTGGTGCTCAAAGAGCTGTCCGTCACTCTCACTCCGCTCAAAGCGGAGGGAGTTAAGGAGTGGACACTCATAGGGGGTGATGGGCATCTCTTCCTTGAAGACGCAGACTTTGAGCTTGGCAAAGCGGGCCTTCCGCTGTACTGCGCGAAGCCGGGCAATCTCCACGATCCGCTCCAAATGGTCTACAGAGTTTAACACAGCAGCCGTTAATGGACGGAGGTGGGATAGGAGAGGAGGGAGAGAGACACAGACAGACACAGGAACACACACCCAGTGTGGGGACTCAGAGGGAGGACTTCATGAAGGGACTCCATGGACTCAGTAAGAGCACACTTCACCCTCAATAATGACCACGGCTTTCCAAAGCAAGGAAACCCCTGTAGGATGAGGGCTGCGGTACATGGGAGACATCTTTCTCAACTTGAAAACTCCCATTGTCATGGAAAGAGGGGAACATTTTCTCCTAATCTGGATAAACATTGGACCCGCCCACTCCTGGGAAAGGCCTGGGAGCCAATGATGCCTTGTAACCCCTTTCCCCAGCTGGGAGGCAGCTGACCCCTCACCTTTGTAATAGGGCATGAGCCCCAGGAAGGCCTGGCGCACCTTCTCGCCCTTCAGTGGCTGCATGTTCTCCAGCTGCTCCAGGAGGGGCCCAATGGCGTAGTACTGGGCCTCTTTGTGCACAGCTCGCACGTGCTCCCGGGGTGGCAGGTCCCCTGATCGCAGGAAATTCAGCACATCTCTGTCCAGAGAAAGGATAAGAAGGAGCTAAGGATCAAGTGGTGGGATGGGAGGAGACGGTTATCCAAGTGGTTAGAGCACAGAATTTGGGCCATATCCCCAACTATAACTTTGGCCAGGTGAACTCTATCTTTGTGTGTTTCAGTGTCCTCCAGTACTAAGTGAAAGACTTTAAAAAATCACCTCATTCGGTTAAAAGAAAATTAAGCCGGGTGGAGTGGCATATGGGGGAGGCAGAGGCAGGTGGGGTTGTAAGTTTGAGGCCAGCCTAGTCTACAAGTGAGTTTCAGGCCAGCCTAGTCTACATAGCAAGATTCTGTCTCAAACAAAACAAATCAAGCAACAAAGAACATGTAAATTCAATCGGGAGGGAAACTGAATGAGCGAATACATGAAAATGCTTAGAAAACTCCTAGTACAGAGTGAGCCCTCAGAAATTCCTACCCGTTGCCTTCCTAAGTCAGAGGTGTAACGGAAGGCTATAACTCCATCAATTTTAATTAAAGCACGCACACAGTGTTTTTTCTCAGACAAGGTGTCATGTAGCCCAGGCTGGTTTCAAACTTATTAGGTAGACAAGCCCGACCTTGAACCCCTGTTCCTCTTCTCACAGTCTCTCATGTGCTAAGGTGGCCAGCATGCACCGCCATCTCAGGCTACGTATATACTTTATAGATCTCTGTACATTTGAGGTCAGTTTGGTCTACAAAGCAAATTCTAGGACAGCCAAGGCTACAGAGAGACCCAGTCTCAACAACAGAAGAAGAAGAAGAAGAAGAAGAAGAAGAAGAAGAAGAAGAAGAAGAAGAAGAAGAAGAAGAAGAAGAAGAAGAAGAAGAAGAAGAAGAAGAAGAAGAAGAAGAAGAAGGAGACGAGGAGGAGGAGGAGGAGGAGGAGGAGGAAAAGAGGAGGAGGAAGAAGAGGAGGAGGAGGAGGAAGAGGAGGAGGAGGGGAGGAGGGGGGAGGGGGGAGGGGGAGGGGCAGGAAAGGAGAGAGGAAAAAGGCTCTGGAAGACAGAAGGGAGGAAGAGGAAGAAGAGGAGGAGGAAGAGGAGGAGGAGGAAGAGGAGGAGGAGGAGGAGGAGGAAAAGACCTTTCGTAGACTCAGCACCAGTTTCCCAAGTACATGTTAGAAATGTTCAGTCACAACATAAGCACACAGATAACAAATAGTTGTAACCTCACACTTCCAATAGTAACAAAGACATTCTACTCATCCCACATTGCTCCCACTACTATTATTCTATAGCTATCTGGGAAGACAAAATACCCAACTGTGGGAGCTAACATCAGCTGGTGTCTCAGCTAAGTAAAGCCACAGACGAAAAGTGTGCATTCAGACTCTAGCGCCGAGGCTAACAATCGGGCCTATCGCCAGTACTTATGGGAAGAGAGGGAGAAAACCCCTAGCTCTGTTACATTAATAATTCATCTAAACCATAAGCAACAACAGCTAACACTAAGCATTAATGTGTCCTCGCCACTAACCACGCACCTACCCATTTGGTGCTCTTAATGACATTACAAGGCAGGTTTTCTCTTCGCGCCAGTCTATAAACCAGGCCCACATGGGGCCTAGGAGGTTGTGGAAAACCCTTGCTGATGGAGTCAGAGCTGGAAAAACCTCAGGTCCAGCCACAGCGGTCTCTGAGCCAACAACCACCATGCTCCTCACTTCATTAGACTCGAACTAAGTCAAGTGCCTTCTGCACAATGAAGAACTTCCCCTCCCTGTCCCCAGGCCCAAGTGGCCCCTGGGATGGTAGATGGTCTGTCTACATGAGCTACAACAGCAGAGAAACGTGTGCACCTTCCAAATACCCTGAACTCATACTCTGAAATTTTGAAAAACTCTATCTACTGCCGATAAGCCACAGAGTACTGGAGTCCAGCAGTCCAAGCATGAACGCTACTACATCTCGAGGCCAACAGACAGTGGCATATAAGCCTCAATTTGGATCCTGTTCTCCTTCCCTACGACTCCTTTAAAGGTTTTTAAATTATTTTTCCATTATGTCCTGGAGAGGGTAGGTATGCACAAGAATATGGGCCCTCTGTGGAGGCCAGAAGTGTTGGCTCTCCTGGAGCTGAAGTTACAGGTGGTTGAGAGCCACCTGACACGGGTGCAGGGACCTGAACTCAGGTCTTCTGTGAGAGCACTACACACACTGACCCTCTGAGCCATCTCTCCAGTCCCACCCATCCCCACCCCTTTAAATCAGTCCTCTGAGATGCTCCACAAACCCTTATGAGCTCTGACAAGCAAAAGCCCCGGCGGGCGAGGCCCAGCTAAGAGCGCTATGGGAGACGCCAGCTGGGGCCAGCTCTTCCCTCCCCAAATGGCCTGCAAACAAAAAATCTTTTTATAGTTCCACAGAGTGATGTGACACTCTGTTTTCTCACCATCAGAGGCAGCTGATGGCCCACTGGGGAAAACCAGACTCTGCAAAACAAATTATATCGCTAGAGGCTCCTTTGTAAGGATGAAAGTGACCCTTGTGGGCACTCTTACTTGGAGGTCAACACAAAGACATATGTATCAGCTGAAGTTCCTGCCTCCCTGGTCACTGGTTCAAGGTCAAAAGCTAAATCAATCCTCTAGTCATCTCCAAAGAGACTGAAACAGCAGAGGATCCCAGCCATGTGCTTTGAAGATCTGACCTACCCGGGGTCACACACACAGGCTCTCTCCTTAACCATCATTGCCACGCCCACCAGACAGCTACATTTATTTCTCATGTCAACAAGGAAACTGAGGGCTCGAGGGATGGCTCAGTGGTTAAGAGGACTTGCTGTTCTTCCAGAGGACGCAAGTGCAGTTCCCAGCATCCACAGCGACAGCTCACAACTGCTTGTGACTCCAGCTCTAGGGGACCTGACAGTCCATTCTGCCCTCTGGGGGTATCCACACACACGTGATATGTACATATAAATAAAAACAAATCTTAAAAAACATCTTCGATGAAATTGAGGCATAAACTTTTTAAAGGTTTGACAGAAGCGACTTCGTGGAAAGATGTAATAATCACATCTATTTCTTTAGGATAAGTACATTATCAGATATATTAAGACCATGGGTGTGTGTGTGTGTGTGTGTGTGTGCGTGTGTGTGTGTGTGTGTGTGTGTGTGTTTGTATGCTTGTGTGTGTGTTGTTTGATTTTTGTTTTGTTTTGGGTTTGTTTTTTTTTTGGGTTTGTTTTTATTTGTTTTTTTTTTTTCAAGACAATTTCTCTGTATGTAGCCCTGGTTGTCCTGGAACTCACTCTGTAGACCAGGCTGGCCTTGAACTCACAGATCTGCCTGCCTCTGCCTCCAAAGTGCTGGGATTAAAGACATGCACCCACTGCCCTGCTACAAGATTGTCTTTAAAGGTTTTCTCAGCAAAATGAAGGGGCAGCAATACAGCACCAGCCCTTCCTTCCCCGTTTCTGCTGTAAGCCACTGTGAGCCTCAGAACGGTCATCACCACGTACCACGGCCTCTGGGTGCTGCAGTAGGATTCGTTGTTTGTTGGGAGTGTGGACACAGGGTCTTGCTTGCTACAAAGTACCACAATGCCCAGCTTGCATGGTATCACTGAATGCCAGAATCTAAATGTAAAGGTTTTCTCCAAGACCTTTTTCAACATTCTCTGTTGAAAGTGCATTCTTCTACATAGACATAACGACTCTCCAAGTCTCAAACTGCACAGAATGGGAAAAGTTTCATCAAACCCTGACAGTAGTAGACTTTCTCTCGCCAGGCTGTGGTGGCACACATCTTTAATCCCAGCACTTGGGAGGCAGTGGCACAGGTGGATGTCTGTGAGTTCGAGGTCTACAGAGTAAGTTCCAGGACAGGCAAGGCTACACAGAGAAACCTTGTCTCAAAAAACCCAACCCAAACCAAAGAACAAACAAAACTTTCTCTTGCTGTCTTTACCTGCGGCAAACAAGCGTTTTAATACAATACAAGTCAATGAGAACATTTACTAAATTCCATCACTAGGCTGTCTCTTCTGGTACTGGGGAAGACGGTAATAACGCTACCCAAGACCCAATCCCAGGCTCCTCGCTGGCTATGACCATGAAGCTGATTGTAGAGGAAGACTCAGACGTACCCAAAGTGTGTGCCGTCTCGGTCGATGAAGTACCGACCCTCCGAGTCTGTAGGGATGTAATGCCGCCCGCTGAACATGGCTGCCAGCATGGTGTCTTCATAGCGCCGCAGAGTAGACAGGCGAGTGGTAAAGTGAGCCCCTCCAATGTTAAGGGGGACGACCTCAGGAAACTGGAAAGGAATCACCACAGCTTTCAGACTGGCACAGGCAGCAAGATCTGGGCTCCTCCATGTCAGCCTGCCTAGGTCTGACAGATTATAATTGGTCACCCCAAACTAGGGGACACCCCCACCCCACTTTCCTTGAGCATCCATCACCAAGTCCTACTCATTCAACCTGATAGTTTTTTTTTCTTTTCTTTTTTTCGGAGCTGGGGACCAAACCCAGGGCCTTGCACTTGCTAGGCAAGCGCTCTACCACTGAGCTAAATCCCCAACCCCTCCACCTGATAGTTCTTAAACCGGTCTCTCTTCACCCTGACCCTCCGATCTCCGCCAGCTTTCATCGTCTTCCACTCTTTCTGAAGTGCACGCCTTTATGTCCTTATGCTGGCCTTTTGGCCACAGATGTTCCTGACAGTCTCTTCGCCCCGACGTAGCAAACGAAACTGCCACACATGGTGTCGGTTGATCACCGTGTAAGCACCTGGATGACAGTTTGCTCTGTCAACCCAGGTGTGTGTCCCTTTCCTGATTCACACCAAGGCACCACACAGTCGGCAGCATGAGTCCATTCCACCTTTATTCTGTGACCACTACCGCTCTTTCTTCCGTCTCACATCTGAGATGCACGTACATATCCCCCCATCCCCTTATTCCTTCACTGCACTCTCCTCCATGATAGCACCTAGCACCATACAACGACGACCGTTTTCCCTTGTCAACCCATTTTCCTAGCTGCCAAGCATCCCAGAGGCAGGGCGAGCATGTGTGCCTGCCAGTTGCGAACAGAGACCAATAGCTGTTTGCGAATGCACCGTGGTACCCAGTCCTTACTCTCTTCCTCTCATCCAGAGCCTGCAGGTGCTGGGCCAGATCCCTAAGGCAGAGCTTCACACTCAGCACTCCCAACCCTCGCTCTCTACCTCGTGCCATTCTCTCCCACTCGATCTATAGTGATTGATTAGTCCCCAAGTCACCTAAGGTTCCGGTTGCAAGGACTAAGTGAGGATGGGAAAATAACAGGAAAGATTATTAGCTTCGAACACCTCAAGTTCCAGTTCTGACTCCAAACCAATTAAAAATTTATCCCAGCTTAAATTTTATCCTAGATTTTTTTTTCCCCAAATACTACGTCTCTTTGGCTGTGGTGAAAGCCTAAAGTCTGTATACTTATCTAAATAAAGAGCCCTTTCCCCCAATTTCCATAGATCCTTTAAGAAAAAAACAAGGACCCAGCTGTGCATGGTGGTACACTGTTTTGATCCCAGCCACTGAGAGGCAGAATCAGGAGACTCTCTGAGTTTTAGACCAGTGAGTCCCATAGTCTATAGAGTGAGTACAGGCCAACATGGGCGACCTAGAGAGACCCCGCCTCATAAAAAAAAAAAAAAACACAAATGGGTGAAATAAAACTTACCCACGATTTGCCCTTACAAGAGATTAAATTCACAAAAATCAATGAATGAAATGTACATGATTTACAATTCTAAGTATGAGCTCAACTCTCAACTTTTTTATATTATTATTATTATTATTATTATTATTATTATTATTATTATTTTGAGACAAGGTCTCTCTGTGTAGCTCTGGTTCTCCCTGAACTCACTGCATAGACCAAGCTGGCCTGGAATTCACAGAGATTTATCTCCTGCCTCTGCCTCTGGAACTCAAGGTGTGTACCACCAGGCCCAACAAATTCAACTCATACACTCACGGTGCAAAGTGCCTTCTACATTTCTGCAGAAGCGCCAGGCCCAATCTAGGTACAGGTAAACTCAAATGTCATTCTGGTGTAATGCTTTTCTTTTTAAAAGGTAGCTGCCGGGGCTGGGGATTTAGCTCAGTGGTAGAGTGCTTACCTAGGAAGCGCAAGGCCCTGGGTTCGGTCCCCAGCTCCGAAAAAAAGAACCAAAAAAAAAAAAAAAAAAAAAAAAAGGTAGCTGCCACTAATGCCCTTCTTTGTGCTGAATGCAGAACAAAAAAAAGTAACTGTAAAGAGTCCTAGAACACACACGGAGGGGTGTGATTCAGAGGAGGCCGGGACTGGACAGCTAGCCTACAGTCTACGGGGTTGTGTGTCCTTATCCTTACACTCAAACCACAACTTCTGCCCAATGACAGGGCACCAAAAAAAAAAAAAAAAAAGTGGCACCACCGTGTTGGCTCTTTTCCCTGACTGCAGAGTTATGTCTAGAATTTTGCTTATTTTCACAAGTTTCCCACGATGCTGGCAATTCGGGGATTCTAACCTTACCGCAGCTGCCAGAGAGCCTCACCCAAGCCAGCTGCTTTGAACAACTCTGTCTGCCGAGTCTCCACTTTTGCATCCATCTTCCTATCTAGTTTAAGGGTCATATCAGGTGCAAAGTGTCACACGCATGAAGGACTACTAGCGAAGCCACAGCATACCACGGTACAGCAACAGATAAATGAAGCTCCCTAATCCGTCCCATGATCTCTGCTCTGGAGTTCAACTCACCATTGCTCTCCTCCTAGTGCCCGAATTTACCTCCTGTATGTCCTTGCTCACGCTGCTTCTTTCCCCCAACCCTCTACTGCTCACTTCTGCCCATCTAGCAAATGAAATTACCCCATATGGTAATGGAGATTGTCTGCTGCATTAATAATAATGGTACCTGGACGAGAATTGGCCCGGCCCACTCAGGTGTGTCCTTTTTCCTAAATCACACCAAGGCACCAGATAGGTTAACAGCACCGCAGTTTCTTAAGCCACTCCCCGGGGCGCTGGAGGATATACCTGGGCAACCCAGGGCCTCCTTTTGGATTGTATGGAACTTGCTATGTGTTGAGGAGTCCTCCTCTAGTTGATAAAGGTGACGGGATACAGAAATGGAATTGACATCTGGTAGCTACGGAGCATGGGAAGAAGGGGCTTGGAGTGCAGGTGACCCCGGGCTGGGAGGACACACCTAGTGCAGAAGTGGAATCAGGGATGGATAGCTCCCTAGGAGGCTCACCTCCCAAGGTCAGCTCTGCAAGCACCAGCTCTCCCTCACATCCCATCAGCCCTCCCTTCCCCCATCGCTCAATCCAGGTACCTCCTGGGGCAGCAGGGGCAGCCCGTGCCCCGCTTGCGTGGCCGTAGGAGTAGCCGGCTCCAGGAAGTCGTCTTCGGCTTCGGAGCTGGACATGGCACCGTCCGAGTGACGGCTGTCTGGCTCCCGCCCGTTGACTACCACCATCCCTCTGGCTCTGGGCGGTGGGCGCGGCTTCGGGTAGGCGGGTGGGCGGAGGCCTGAAGAACTAAAGTCAAGCAGTGCCTGACATGACGAGAGGAGCCGCCGGCGGGCGCTAGACGCCGAGGGCCTGCGGACAGTTAGGATGTCGTGTGCTACCCTCCAACAGTCTAACGACCACCGCGCTTCAGTTAGTCGCTGGGCTGACCTGGCCGCCTCCAGCCATTGGCCGAGCCTTCGCTGGCTCCGCCCTGATTGTCAGGGACTTCGCCCAATCACAGAAGAAACAGTTCCGCCTTAAGCCCAAGTGGCCACAGGCCTACCCAATTCTGATTGGCTCTTGGCTGACAAGCGCGAGCGACGCCAGCCTGCCCAGGGATTTGGCCGAGGGGAGGTGATCGCCAACTGACGACCTCGATCAGCAACCACCGCGTGGACCCTGCGCTGCAAATAGGAACCATGCGCTTCTTGCTATTGGCCGAGGTAGCGAGAGCTGCTGCTATGATTGGCAAGAGCATCGTCCAATTATAGGGGGAACACGTCTGGCTGGGCTTGTTCCACTCTGATTGGCTCTCTGACTAACGGGAGCGCTACCTCCCTTGGTCCAGGCCGCTTACCTAGGGCAGCGGTTCTCTCTGCCACCTCTGTAACATTTCTGGCCTCACCCGGTCGCCTCCTACTGTTGGCAGAATCCGACTAGCACCATCCCAATGGTTAAAGGTCTGGTTCAACCATAGAGGTCTCGAACTAGTGACAACTGACAGCAACATGCCGATTGGCTCAACTCTTATTGGCCATCTAAAGGGCACGCCCTCTGCTCTCCCGTTGTTCAACACAGCGTTGGTCCCCGGCGCGGCCCCCGGAGGGACAGACCACCCAATTGCCCCTGCTATTGGCTGTATCCTCTCTGGCCTCCGCCCCTGATTGGCAGGAAGCCCGCTCATAGGGGCAGCACCTTGGTTCTGTTTTCGTTGACTTTCTGACTAGCAGGCGCGAAGCTCCAGGCCACTTTATCTTCCCGGTCCAGGCGTCCTGGGAAAGGGCCCAGGACTGGCTGGTTTGTCTCGATAGCAGGGAGTCAGTGAAAAAAGGCCTACTAGGCAGGCTGTCCCCGAGGATGCGCCGCGGAGGGCTGAGAGCACCTGCCGTGGGACAAATGGAAATTGAACACAGCAATTCCTTGGCTGGCAGGGTGTGGTTGCTGTGCTAGCGCTTTTTCCGTGGATTCACACAGGAAGAAAAAACTGCCAAGCTTGGTCGCTTCATACCTTTAATCGCAGAGACTTGGGAGGTTTAGAAGGATTTCTGAGAATTTAACTCTTTTCTCTAATACAATAATAATAACAACAACAACAACAACAACAATAATGGAGCCGAACATGATGCCTCATGCTGTAATACGAATACTTGGAAGTCAAGGGCAGTCTCAGTTTCATAACATTGTGAGTCCATCTTGGGTTGCATGAGACTGCTAAAAATAAACAGTAAAAATGAAGAAAAAAAAGAAAACCCCACCCCTAAACAGCGCTCCCCTACTCGCTCTGACCTACCCATACCTCCCTACACGTTCATGAAGCTGTGGGTTTATCAGCTGCCTCCTATTTGTTTAAATCGGCCAATCAGAAATAAGTGGATGGAAACTCGCCCTATACCACCAAAAGGCTCAAGCCCGCCTTTTGGGCTGGATTTCTGAATCTGTTGCCCCTGGCGGGGAGTGTGTGTATTTTGCTGTGTGTGACTTCAGTACAACTTGGCTGACTTTCGAGTCCCTGACTTTCCTGCTTGGTCATTCAATTGGACAAAGAAAAAGAAGCCACTTTTTCTTCGATTCTAGATGACCTCACCATGATGACGTCATTACCTCTGCACCAGGACACAGATGGAAACAGGCACTTCCAGAAGGCTCTTCCCAGCTAGCCGGATGACCCACTTGATGCCACACGTCCCAATCACACATCCACTGTGTGATCTCTGGGGTGGGGGGAGGCTCCTTCAGAAAAAGCCCCGCCCCTTTCGGCAGCTCCAGTAGGCTTTTGCTACCTGTCCGGATAAACCACTTAAAGAGAAAAATAGAGATTTAATCAACATGGCCCACCCACACTGGGAAAAGGAGATGGTCATATCATTTTCAGATGAACTTTAGGCTTAAGTAGATGACGGACTGGGGCAGAGAATATGCCCTAGTCAAGACGTGGATTGTCTTGGTTTAGATTCTGTAAACTGGTCCAAGGAAATCCTTTCAGCATGCGACCAGCTGGATAATCCCTGCTGGAGATGTGGCCTCAGCATCGCAGACAATCGATCCCACGGAGTTGTGGGTGGGTATCTATTCTGTGAGCCTCTGCTGCTCATAGACTCCAAGATGACTTTCAGATTTTGAACAATGACTAAACAAATGCTTTTCTGAGCACCTGAAACGGGACACTGTCGAGAGTGGGCAGTTGGATGGCTCAGTTATGTATCCTGTGGCCTTCAATGGGTGAAGGGAACCGGGATAGGTTAAGGCAGACGCTCAAGTGATTAACCTATGCGGAATCAACCAGGACATTGGCACAAAGAGAAAGGAGACAAAATGAGGGAAGGGATGTGAGTCTGGCTTTGTGTGTGAGCGTGTGCAGATGCCCTTGAGGAGGCCAGATCTCCCAGAGCTGAGAGCTACAGGTGGCTCTAAGTTGCCCAATGTGAGTGCTTGAGATCAGAATTCAGGTTCCCTGGAAGATCAACAAGTGCTCTTAACCACTGAGTCATCACTCCAGCCAGACTTTAGGTTTTTGTGGGGGTGGAGGGATGGGAGGGGTTGTTTTGTTTTTGTGGTTTTTCTGTGTAGCCCTACCTGTCCTGGAACTCTGTGGACCAGGCTGGCCTTGAACTCAACTTCCACCTTCCTCCGTCTCCACCTCCTCTGCCTCCCTCTCCCCAGGGCTGGTATTCAAGGTGTGAACTACCACTGCCCTGCTAGAGTGGTACCATTGCAGCAGAAATTGCAACCAAGTTTGGTTTAGGTAACAAATAATTTTATTATCATACATGACAAGAAGTCTGAGCAGACAGGCACAGGGTTGATTTGTGGGACCAGGGTGTTTGTTTGTTTGTTTTGTTTTTCATCTATTCACTCTGCCAGAGGGTCTCATCCCTAGAATCCACGGGAGAAAACTCTGTCATTAAGGAGTTAAGGAGCACGGAGGAGATTCTGACAAGCTAATGAAAATTCAGGGAAGGTGACTCTCCCCTGAAATCCCTTGGGGAGACTGGGAGGCTGCGGCCGGAAGAGCTTGAGGCCAGATTGCGATGCACAGTGAGACCAAAAAAGGATTGAAGTAGTAGTTTAGTAGGCGCAGTACGGAACATGCACTAAGCCTGGGTTCCACCCAGTTAATAGTAATATATTCACTGGCTATTGTGGTAAATATAAAACTTGGACCAGTGAGGTGGCTCATCAGATAAAGGCACTTGCCACTGACCTTGGCTCAAACACTGAAACCACACACATATGCACACGCACACACACACACACACACACATACACACACACATACACACACATATACACATACACACACATACACATATGTACACACACATACACATACACATACACATATGTACACACACATACACACATACACACACATACACATACACACACATATACACATACACATACATACACATATGTACACACACATACACATACACACACATATACACATACACACACATACGTACACACACATACACACACATACACACACATACACATACACACACATACACACACATATGCACATACACACACATACACATACATACACACACATACACACACACACACACCATGACAAACATGAGCATGTGCACATAAACACATAAAGAGAAAAACCAAACTGAGAACCCCAGCACTC
Source organism: Rattus norvegicus (assembly GCF_021556685.1). Taxonomy (NCBI): domain Eukaryota; kingdom Metazoa; phylum Chordata; class Mammalia; order Rodentia; family Muridae; genus Rattus; species Rattus norvegicus. Next base: position 33,547,936 of record NC_141545.1, read on the forward strand.
AGGAGATAGAAACAGTAGGATCGGGTGAAGGTTGTCCTTAGCTACATAGTGGGTTGGAGGCCAGGCTGAGCTATATGAGACCCTGTCTTAAAAATGAAAGTGGGCAGGGTGTGGTGGGCATGCCTTTAATCCAGGCAGAGGCAGAGGTAGAGAGGCCAGGAGGACCTCTGCAAGTTTGAGGCCAGCCTACTCTACAGAGGGAGCTCCAGGACAGCCAGGGCTAGTATACTCAGAAAAGCCTTGTCTTGAAAAACAACAACAAAAGGAGTAGGGAAGGAAGAAGGAAAAAAGAAAAGGTATTAGGGAGTTCTAACATGCCACGGGGAGAGAGACAAGGCATACAGAATCAGTCTTGTTTTTAGATGTATGTATGTATGTATGTATGTATGTATGTATGTATGTATGTATGTATGTATGTAAATGAGTGCTCTCTTTTCATGCACACCAGAAGAGGAATCAGATTCCATTACAGATGGTCGTGGGTCATCATATGGTTTTGGGAATTGAACTTAGGACCTCTGGAAGCACAGTCCGTGCTCTTAACCACTGAGCCATCGCTCCAGCCCCACATAATCAGTTTTAAGTGCTGGAACTTTCTTCTACTTCTGCCAAGACTTTTCCTTTAGGAATGCACTTTCCCATTTGGTTTTGTTTATGCAGTTTGGGAACTCCAAGGTCAACAGCCTGGAATGGGGGCTGCTGGGAAAGTGGGAAGGGATGAAGTGGGGTGGGGGGTTCTGCTTCTTGGCAGCTGCAGCTACTGTCCGCATCACTCCAGCGGGCTCAAAGGGAGGCTGCAGAAGGATCAGGGAGCCAACCCCCCACACCCCCACCCCCTGCCCGAGGATAGGCTGGGCAGCACAGGAAAATGCAGGGGTGGGTGCATGCGTCTCAGAGAATAGAGGCTGTTATGCCTTGGAACTCCCCCCTCCCCCAAGAATCACATCACATGACACCAAGCCCTGAAATTAGGCACTCACTTGTGTCGTTTTCTGCCAACTCTCCCAAAGGAAATTTTTTTTTTTTTAAAAGAAAGGAACCTTATGTGTTTACTCAGTTGCTATTTACTCTCCTAATTTTATTTTTCTTTATGTGTCTCTGTGTCCTTATGCACCTGTGTATGGGTACCAGCAGAGGCCAAAAGAGAGGGTCCCGATTCTAGACGGTTGTGCCTCGTTTGATGTGAGAGCTAGGAATGGAACTCAGGTCCTCTGGAAAAGCAGCATGTGCTCTTAACTGCTGACCTGTATCTCCAAACTCTATCTTATTCCGACAATGGGTTCCACATGTCCCAGATGGCCTGGAGCTCTCTAAGCAACCCAGGATGAGTTCGAACTTCTAATGTCCCTGCCTCCACCCCGGGTGGATTCACCATCACGCACCTGATTTACCAGCTCTGAAGTTCTGACGTTTGTTTGCAACTGGATTCCACTGAATTCTTGAAGTTGGCTGGAAAACGTAAGGCACGGGGAACTACTGCTCCTGAGGCAATATTAAATGAGCAAAAGGGTGGGTCAGCCAGCCCTTGCTGTCCAGAGCCCATGAGTAAAGATCTTCAGGCTTGGCAAGCCTTTTGGTTTCTGTCATTATAGCGAGAAAGCAACCACAGACAAGACCGAAATGAGTATGTGTGGCCAACCAGACGTGGTTCCCTGGCCAACATTTACCACCCCAAGGAGAAAAAAAGATATAAATCTCAGCCTCAGTGTAATCTTAAGTCAGCTCCATCCGACTTACATAGATGAGCTTCTCTGACTCGTTCTTGATTCACATTTCAATTCTCTAGCTGGGAAGACCAAAAAAGAGCCAAGTCTTGATGGCATCGATAGCACTAATCTTTACTCAAAAGGACAGGTTAAGTAGTTATCAGAAAATAAATGCATCGGGCCGGGTGGGTCCTCATGTGTCTTGTATCCCAGCATTTGAGGTTCAAAGTTGTCCTCAGCTACTTAGAAAATTCAGTGCTATCCTGGGATACATGAGAACATAACTTTAAAAAAGAAAACCAAGGGGTTGGGGGTTTCGCTCAGCGGTAGAGTGCTTGCCTAGCAAGCGCAAGGCCCTGGGTTCAGTCCCCAGCTCCGAAAAAAAAAAAAAAAAAGAAAAAAGAAAAAAGAAAAAAGAAAAAAGAAAACCAAGAGAGACGAAAGTATTATATCTACATAGGCATATCAATGACACTATTCAAAAACCACAGGGATGGGGTTCACCTGTAGATTTAGAGAATCTCTTGGGTTCCCCTCCCCCTTTCATCCATGTTTTGGGACTGGAGAAATGGCTCAGGAGTTAAGAGCACCGAGCGCTCTTCCAGAAGACTGGGAGTTAATTCCAGCATCCACTTGGTAACTTACAACCCATCTGTTAACTCCAGTCCCAGAGAACATGATACCCTCTCCTTGCCTCTGTGGGTTACCTGTAGGATGTCATACAGGTGACAGCAGGTACAAGATAGAACGAGGCCTGTCATTGGACGAGAAGGAAGGATGGGCAGGAGAAAAGTTTGAGGGACGAGGAGGAGCCCGGAATGGGAGGGACTGGAGAGGGGAAGCCGCTGAGAGAACCTGGAGGCTGACGTTAAGATTCCACTCTGTGTATTTACAGGTTGTTATGAATGTTCTTAAGGGATGGATGTGTACAGGGCTTTGTATGTTTAGGTGGGCAATTATATCTTATCAATTGGATCAGAGGTTATTGTGTTGCGTGTTCTTTCATGTGGTGATTTAAGTTTAAGGGAGTGTGCGGCGGCTAGAGACACTGGGCCGCCATGGAGTTGGGATGTGTGTTTCTGGCATGGTGGCAACCTGCCTTGGGAACTAGATAGGTAGAGAGATTGCTGCCAGGCTCAGAGAGAAGCCATTGGCAGTGTGATATGGGATGAAACAGAGCGGGTGAGATGCTTTGCTGACTGAGATTAAGATATCTATCAGATATCTTGGGACACCGCGGTGCCAGATCTAGTGGGGATAAAAGACAACTTTATTTTTTTTTAATTTTTATTTATTTTTTTTCGGAGCTGGGGAACCGAACCTAGGGCCTTGAGCTTGCTAGGCAAGTGCTCTACCACAGAGCTAAATCCCCAACTCCGACAACTTTATTTTTTATAATTTTACAGCAACAGGTACCAGGAACTCACATGGTACACAAACAGATATTCGGGCAAAAACACCCGTACACATAAATAAAAACTAAAAAAAATGGTTTGTTTGTTTACAGTAGAGTCTCATGTAGCCCAGGATGGCTCTTGATGCTCTTACACAGTCCAAAGTGACCTTAAACTCCTGATCCCCCTACCTCCAAGTCTGAAGTACTGGTACTATAAATGTGCGCCACCCCGCACAGCTCGTTTAAATAAATAAAAAAAGGCCCTTTGCAGTGGACATTTTTGTAGACAAAACTTTATTCTTCGTGTTATTTTTAAAAGTTTAAAAGATATGTATGTATTGTATGTATGAATGTCTTTCGTGTGTGTGTGTGTGTGTGTGTGTGTGTGTGTGTGTCCGTCCATGCATGCGCTAAATGCTTGCCTATTACTGGAAGAGTTGAGCAAAAGGCTGTGGGTCCCCTGGAACCCACACATATTGTAAGACACGACGTGAGTGCTGAGACCTGCACCCAAGTCCTCTGCCAGAGCAACACGTGTTCTTAACCACCAGGTCACATCTCCAACCCACTTTCTCTTTCTTTCTTTTTTTTCTTTTTTCCGGAGCTGGGGACCGAACCCAGGGCCTTGCGCTTGCTAGGCAAGCGCTCTACCACTGAGCTAAATCCCCAACCCCACCACTTTCTCTTTCTAAAAATAATCTTTTCATTTACTTTTTTTCTTCCTTAGTCCGTGTATCTGAGGTTGGAGGACAACATGTAGGATTCAGTCCTCTCTTCCCAGCATGTAGGTTCTTGGGATAGACCTCAAGCGGCCAGGCTTGACTGCAGCTGCCTTTACTCATCAGGTCCAAAGTTGACAGAGCTTCCATTCGTTCATGATTCTTTCCAACTGCAAAACTTTTTTAGATTCTGTAGTCATTCCATGCTTAGCCAACAGAGGGCACTTTAGGCTTTCTCTATCCTAGCCAGACCACAAAGTCAAAATTCGACATATGTAACACCAACACAGTGGCTTGGCTGTGAAAATTAACCAACTCTAGATTCTTAGTAATGACACCGCTGGAGAGGATGAGACACAGTTATTTATTTTTCTAAGAGGATAGGGCCAGGCATGGTAGTGAACTCCTGAGACCCAGCACTTAGGACACTGAGGTAAGTGTTCAAAGTCATCCTTAGCTACACAGAGCCAGATGCCTGGGTAAGTTCAATGAGACTACCTCAGAAAACCAAAAATAAAAAAATGTAATTAAGTGTCATGTACACACACACACACACACACACACACACACACACACCCCTACAAATTAAAAATAAATCTTTAAAAACAAAAAAACTCAAAGCAAAAACCAAGCCTGATTTTAAGGAAAAAGGCACATCTCGCCTAGCCGATCTCCTACCAGCCCGTCTTTGGGAGCAGCCTTGTGGCTGCTTGAAATAAGGGTTTACGTAAAGTCCTAAGGACAGTAATCTGCCTGGAGTTCTTAGGGCACAATCATGTCTGTGAGATGACCGAGTCCTGGGTGGTATTTAGAAAGTTCCCATAAGTACTAAAGATGAGAATCGGAAAAGCTCCTGTGTAAAGATGGTGATTGGCAGATTATGAATGAGTGGTCGCTGAAAGATAATGAATGAGTGAGTAGTGGTGGTCACTGAAAGGTAATGAATGAGTGGTCACTGGCAGGTAATGAATGAGTGGTGGTGGTCACTGAAAGGCAATGAATGAGTGGTCACTGGCAGGTAATGAATGAGTGGCGGTGGTCACTGAAAGGTCATTAAGACACAAGCTCTGAGTCCAGGCCATCTGCATCTGCACCCCACCCCCATCACTTACTCAATGGACACCTTTGGGTAAGATACTTTATCTCCCTGAACTTATATCTTGACAAATGTAGGGCTCAGCCCAGCACCCATCTGCTGACCCCGGGCCTTGACCTTGAGCAGCTCCTGTGGATCCTTCTCAGATGGCTGATCACAGGATGGCTCTATTTTTTTTTCTCCTTTCATTCCTTATCTTACTTTTAAAAACAGACTTTATGTCTTTAAGTGTATGAGTGTTTTGCCTGTATGTATGTTTGCACACCATGTGTGCTGTGCATGAGGCTATAAGAGAGGATGTCAGCTGGGAGCCACCTTGAGGGTCCTAGGAATTGAGCTCAGGTTCTGGACAAGAGAAGCAAGTTTTCATAACGACAAGAGCCTTTCTCCAGTCCTTTTTATTTTGAGAAATGGTCTCACATAGCCTAAGTTGGCCTTGAATTCATAATACTCCTTGTTTAGCCTCCCAAGTGATGGACTTAGAGGCATGTATTACCACGCCCAGTGTCTGTGGTTCAGTTCATAGCCCAGGTTTGCCTGACTTCAATATGTATCCCAGCTCGGTAATCCTCCTGCCTCAGCTTCCCAGTTGCTAAGACTAAAGGTGTGCTTGGCTCTGTCTAGCCATTCCTTCTTCACTTTCACTCTGGACACTTTTTTTTTTCTTTTCTTTTTTTTGGAGCTGAGGACCAAACCCAGGGCCTTGCACTTGCTAGGCAAGCGCTCTACCACTGAGCTAAATCCCCAACCCCGTCACTCTGGACACTCTTAATTCATGCTACAGGGCTTCATTTGGTTCTGTGAAATCCTAACTCTTCAATTATAAAATGATTAAGGGCACTGGGTAGGGTAAGGCAGGAAGACGGCCACAAGTCTGAAGGCTGCCTAGTGAATTCCAGGCCAGTCTAGGCTACAGAGTAAGATCCCATTTCAAAAATAAATAGAGGGGTTGGGGATTTAGCTCAGTGGTAGAGCGCTTGCCTAGGAAGCGCAAGGCCCTGGGTTCGGTCCCCAGCTCCGAAAAAAAGAACCAAAAAAAAAAATAGATAGATAGATAGATAGATAGATAGATAGATAGATAGATAGATAGGCCAGGTAGAGGTGGCCTGGGCCTTTAATCCCAACACTCACCAGGTAGAGGCAGGCAGATCTCTGAATTCAAGGCCAGCCTGGTCTACAGAGTGAATTCCAGGACAGCCAGAGCACAGAAAAACTGTCTTGAAAAACAAACAAGCAAATGATAAATAAAATGTGGAAAGGGATTATCTTTTATCATTTGAAAAAGAATTACCTTTCTTCTTGAAGCTCAAGAAATACATTCTTAGACCAGAGCCAGGCATGGTTCATATCTACAATCCTGGCAGAAGAGTTGCTACAATTTTGAGGCTAGCCTGGACTACATAGGCTGGCTTGGCCTACAAAATGAGACCTGTCTCAAAAAAACCAACCAAACCAAACCAAATACCACACCCCCCCAAAAAAAACCAAACAAAAAGAAAAGAAAAGAAAAAAAGAGGGGAAAAAAGGAAAAATAATATACTTAGGCCAAGAAAAAGATTTAATGAGTTAGGGGTGAAGCGGGAGTGTCAGTGGGGGTTCAGAGGTCACACATATCAGGGACTTTTATCCAGCTGTGAGTGGGTTCTGTCCCTTACTAACCTGGTGGAGCTATTAATAGGCCATTAGGGGTGTGGAAGGTCCCGGACATGGCTTTAAGAAGGACTGCAGGTAGTAAGGAGTTAATTAGAAGAGTTATTAATGCTGTGGTCAAACAGGCAAAGCATGCCACAGCTCTCACTACCAGACAGACAGGGTGGTGACCTGGAGGGAGGAATCAGGACCTACATGGCACAAACAGCCTCCTCTACCTTCTGAGCATAGGAGTGCAATCCTGCAGCCAGGCTCTCCCAGTCCCAGGCAGGAGGCAGAGAGTGAACAGTGAACAGGAGTAGGAAGTGTGGCCAGCAAACCCCTGTTAGCTAACTCCCCAGGTCAGAAATCATGGAAGCCTATTAGCCAGGTCTCAGTAGGAATCTGTTGAGGTCTATTGGGAGACTGCTGCAGCACCGTGGCCGAAGCAGCAACCAGACCCTAACATTCCCTTCCTAGACCCACGCTTGGCTCTGGGCACTCTGCTTCCTGGGCAACCAGTCTCGACATTCACTCTCCCTGGCCTTCCCTCCACGGTGGTCTGTAAACCAAAAGCAGCTTTCCTTCCCATGAAGTTGTTTCTGTCACCTATCTTGGTCACAGCAGTGCAAAGGAAACTAGCACAGGTGTCTAGCTTTAGTACAAGAGCTAGAAGAATCTTCCAGAGGACACTGGGCTTGTAGAGACCTCAGGAGAAAAGAGGCAGCTACCAGGCCAGAGGGGAAGACATTCTAGGGCGAGAAACAGTGGGCAGAGGCCTGGGGAGGGATGGAGCAGAAATACGGCTGGCTTGCAGTAGTGTGGGCTCTATTCCCAAGAAGAGGTGGTCAGGACAGGAGTGAGACTGGCAGGACTGTCTAGATGATCTACTGCAATGGTGGCTTCACAGACAGGGAAGTCTTTGATTAGGGTTGGGACAGAGGAACTGGAGGTTACATGGATAAATTCGACAAATACTTGTCAGTAGGATCAAAGGTCTTGTATTCGTGTATATGCACGGGTGGAAAGAGAAGGGTGGAACCAAGATGACCTTTACGTGTCTGGCTGAGTGGCAGGGCAGAAGGGACTTTAACTAGTGACACAGATATGACTAAACCGGGTGCAGATGTGAAACCGGAATACCACATACAACTTCTTGTTGTGTGCCTGGCACAGGAAGCATAATCAATAAATGGGATTATTATTATCTACACTATTCTGTGTTTCACAATAATGGCTTCTTGGAAACAGCAACATCTTTGACTTTAACCATAGTACGACAGAATCAACCGGAACAGGACTCATAAACAAATGGCAGCAGGTCTTTGAAATGTTACAGAAGATGTCACGTCCCTAGGAAAGTCAGCCTGAGGACCCACACTTTAACCACTGAGCTCTGGAGGCAGAGGCAGGCAGATCTCTGCGAGCTCAGTGATGGCCTGATCTACCTAGCAAGTTCCAGGACAACCAACCAGGGCTACATAGAGACCCTGTCTCAAAACAAATAAACAAAATATCATTAAGAAGTGACCATGCTGAGAGCTAGGGAGATAAATGTCTTATTAGGTGAGGTGCTTGCTGGGCAAGTTCGATCGCTAGCGCCCGTGTTAAAAAGGCTGTGCGAGCCTCTAGAACCCAACGCTGGAAAGTAAAGACAGGCAGATTCCTAAGGCTGCTGGCCAGCTAATCTAGCAGCCAGCCCAAAACACACGTTCCAGGTTCAGTGAGAGACCTCAAAAAATATGGTGGAGGGTGACAGAAGACACCTGATATCAACCTCTAACCACACATACAGGCACAAGCATGCTCACACACACACACACACACAAGGGAGAAAGGGAAGGGCAGAGTAAGGGAGGTAACAAGGATGCTACAGAGAGAGGGGATGGTGCAGAGGGAGCAGCTAGAGCACAGCCCACAGAAGAAGTCAGGTTAGCACCGTCTGAGATGTGTGCCTCTGAATGGCAGTACTGAAAACAGAGCCGTCAAATGCTTCACATTTAAGCTTTTATTTTGAAAAATAAAATACAAAAGTCATTAGGTTGTAAATGTATACAGTAATTTCCAAACGTCTTTGAAACAATACAATGAATTATTTAAATAATTAAGGTATTTATTATCCACATCAATACATTTAAACAGGCACGCGTGTTCTACAAAACATCGGAACGTGTACAGAAAGCCTATCTTCTGAATGAGACTGCCCGATTTTTTTTTTTTGTTTGTTTTGTTTTTTTAAACAGAACGCCATCTTCAAACTCTCCTTTCCTTGAAATTAAAGACTGGAATCTGGGAAGGAAAGACGGGACAAGAGGAGCTGTGACAGAACTGGGTCCCCACTGGGCTCCTCATCTCGACAGCCATGCATGTTACTGGGCTCAAGAGCCATCACTCGGGGAGGCCTGGATGTGTGACGCCTCCCCGGGGACAGGAGGCTGGTGGGTGAGCAGGATCTATGGGGCCGTTTCTCCCAGCAGACAGCAGTTCTGAGATTTCCCTTCTGTAGACAAGGCAGCAGTTGTCCCTAGGAAAACACACAGCATGTGATTACCAGCAGGGATCAGGGCGGCCTCTCCTGCACCCATCCCCTCCGAACTCACTCCTTGTTTGTGCCAGGGGTGAGTGGGCTCCTGCAGCCTAGGGGAATGAGGACAGACAACCATGGCCTGAGGGACAGGCATGAGGGGCATAGTTTCCTATCTGCAAGTAAGTTCAAGTTGGAAAGCAAGAGGACAGGAGGGCTGTCACAGACGCTTTCTAATGATGGTGACAGTCACCTGCACCTGAAGCCACCACCAATGTCCAAAGCAACCACACTGACTGCTCGTCTTGTGACATGACCTTGACACACGGGCTCTCTGGGATCTCTTCCGGCTGGCACAGAGGCTCCGCAGTGTCTCGAGCTCTCTGCCTTATGCTCCATAATGTGACAGCCCCCATGAAAACGTCTCCACGCTTTCTCTGTGCCACACGCTCTGAAGAAGCCATGCTGGTCAGATCTTACCCTGGGCCTCTGCTCAGCAAACTCTTCCTTTCACAGATAAGGAGACAGGCACAGAACCAAGCTACCCCCGCTAGCCCATGTGGAAAACTCCACCCAGCGGCACCCACCAGGCCTCACCTCACTCGTGGGAAGTTACGGGCTCAGCTACTCCACTTGCTCGGTCTGTCGAAGGAACCAAGAGATATGTTAAAATCCTTGGAGCTGGTCGGTGAGTAGGACAGGTGACTGTTCTCACCAATGGCAGGTATGGAGCAAAGGATTGTGAGGGTTAACATCATGTTCAAGGTTTAAACTTGAGAGACAAAAGAGCCCCTAATGTGCACAGGCAGTACTCTAACTTCCTTTCCCCCCAGACACTGAAACCTATGCTTAAAATTGACTCATCTTGTAATATCTGCTGTTACAGCAAGAGAGTGGGTCATAAGAACTCTATTTTGGTCGTTTGTTTGTTTTGGTTTTTGGTTTTTTGAGACAGGGTTTCTCTCTGTAGTACAGGGTGTCTTAGAACTTTGTAAACCAGGCTGGCCTCTGCCTGCCTCTGCCTTCTGAGTGCTGGGGTTAAAGGCGTGTGCCTCCTGATGACTAACTACTATTTCTGCTTTTGTAATCAAACTTCAAAGAGATAATTAGGACAGCTGCAAGACACATGGTAAAACAAGACCCTAAGCCCTGGGCTGACAGGGCTAGGGGCTGCATCTCGGGAATGCTCTTGGGTACAGTCCTGGACCCCGGCTGGGGGTCAGTAACTAAATAAAAAGCCTCTAGCTAAAATTTACTCATGGTCATGGTGAATCTCCAAGGGACCTCACGCTTGTGAGAGGATCTGCCCAGACTTTCAGATAAACTCAGCCTATAACTGTTTGAAATTTAAAAACCCCAACAACAACTGGACTGATCTTTCCCACAGCCCAGGGGGAGTCGAACTCCTTTGGCATCTCCCGAGTATCAGGGATGCCTTTGTTCCTCATGAGCCCCAGGGATACATCTGAGTCTGCTAGGACATGAGATCTCAGGGTGGGCTCATCACCAGAAAGATCAACGCTGTGGCCAGATGTTTGAAACTCTGAGTCAGCCTACCCTCAGTTCAAATGCTGGGAGCTCAAGTTCAGGGGACTTTTGGTTACTGTGCCCATGAACAAGGAGAAGAGAGCTGTCTCCAGGGCCCTCCCCGGCCTGGGTACTTCTTCCTTAGCTCTGACTGACCTTGCAGTGGTCCTCCTGCCTCTGCCTCCTGGTTCTTGGATCACAAGCATGTGCTGCGGTGCCTAGCATGTTTCTATTTCTTTCTCCTAGCTGTGATAGGGTCTCCTGGAACCCAGAGGGCCCTGGACACTCTGTGCAGCTGAGCACGACCTGGAACTTGATCCTTCTGCTTCCAGTTCACAAATACCAAGACTACAAGCACGTGTCCCCACCTGGATCCACTTCTTACTTAAACCATAATCTTTCTTTTAAATTTTTATTTCTTTATTTATCACATATGGGTATTTTGCCTGCATGTATATCTACATACTACATGTATGCCTGGTATCTGAAGAAAGCAGAAGAGGGTATCAGATCCCTAGAACTAGAGTTACAGGTAGTTAAGGGCCACCATGTGGCGGCAGGGAATTGAACATGGGTTCTTTGCGAGAGCAGCCAGTGCATACTACAACATGCATTTTCAAGATTCTATTTCTATTTTTAAATATGTGTGTGTGTGTGTGTCTGTCTGTCTGTCTGTCTAAGAGTGCATACATGTAAGGCCAGAACAGAGTGTCAGATCCCCTGGAGTTAAAGTTACAACCAGTCGGAAGTCATCTGACATGGGTGCTGGGAATGGAACTAAGGTCCATATAAGAGTGGTTAGTAATCTTAATCACTAAATCATCTGCACAGCCTCTGAGCCACAACCTTTCATTTTCCAATGTGCTTGTAGTTAAGATGTAGTCACTACAGTATTTGAACTGCTTATCAAGGTCTTCTAAAACCTTATTCACATGAAGACATCTAGAGATGTCGGCACAGTTTAGTGTTGGATTTAAAAAGTAACGAAGGCTTACTTTTTCTATTTCTTCACTGATAGGTCTTAAAGACTTTATCTTGGAGCTGGTGTGGTGGTGCAGGCCTTTACTCCCAGCACAAAGGCAGTTGAATCTCTGTGAGTTTGAGGCCAGCCTGGTCTACATTGTGAATTCTAGGACAGCTCTACAGAGTGAGTTTCAGTATAGCCAGAGCTACAGAATAGAAAGACCTTGTCTCAAAAAGCAAAGATAAATTTTATTATTGGCTTGGAGAAAAGTCTCAGTGGTTAAGAGTATTTGTTGCTCTTCCAGAGAACTCAGGTTTGAGTCACAGCGCCCACATGGTGGCCCACAACCTTTAACTCTAGTTCCAGGGGAATCTGCCACTCTCTGCTGGCCTCCCTGGGCATCAGGCACACATGTGGTCCACAGACATACATGCAGGCAAAACATACATACACTTAAGGTAAAAATAATAATTTAAAGTTTATTGCTACTATTTTGAGACAGGGTGTCACTATGTAGCCCTGACGGGACTAGAACTCACGGTGTAGACCAAGCCTGCCTTGAACTCATAGACATCCACCTGCATTGCCTCCCAAGTGCTGGGGTTTTCAAGGTTGTATCATCACGCCCAACTCTGGCATTCATTTTTTTAAAAATTACTTATTTCCTTACTTCTGTGTAGATGGTGCTGGTGTGAATGCTCTGTGGGGGACTGCGCGTACCACAGTGCGTGCCTGTAAGTCAGAGGACACCTCAGGAGACACGTCATTCCTTCCCCTTTGTGTGGGTTCCAGGAATCAAACTCGGCTTGTCAGGTTTAGTGACAATGTCTTTACCCACCAGGCCATCTCACCAACTCTGGCATTGTCTTTGTTTTGTCTGGTGGGTTGTTTGTTTGTTTAAGATGGTGTCTGGCTCTGGAGTTCAGGCTGCCGTTGACCTTACTGTCTTCTTGCTTCTGTCCCCCCAGTGATGGGAAAACAGGCGTGTGCCACCCTGCCCAGCTACGGTAAGTTGAGGATGTTGTAATAAGTAAACATCCTCAAGTCAGTGTGTAATTTATCACTCTTTAAGTCCATGACTGAAGACATCTTTTCCTCAGGAGGACATGGGACATGCCTCTGGATGTCCTTGTTCACCTCTACCCACTTCCTTCTCTACCTGGAGACGACTTAAGTGTGCACTGTAGCACAGGGATGCCCGCAGTTCACTCTCAAATGGCCTTTCTTGGTTCCCTCAAGTTTCTCCTGCCTCTGGGATTGCTTTCTGGCCCCGAGTTCCACAGCTGTGAGTAACAGTCCATTCGGGAACCCAGCCAGGGCTCTGAGATGTCACGTGCACTTTGAGCCTGGCCCTGCACCCCCTCTATGCAAGAGTCAGAGTCTTGAGGTAGATCAGGAGTTCCTTGAGAAGACCTTTCCTTTTCCTCCAACTCCTGAGGATCCTAATTTCTCACTTGTGACAGGTGCTTAGCAAACAATTGTTGAATCCATGAAAAGAATGGGAGAGGGTTAAAAATAGACCACTAAGACTCTGCCTTGAAAGCACGTTAAGACTCTCTAGGACCAGCAATCAGTATGGAGGGCTGGTAACCAGAGTGCTCAGTAGGGCAGAGCCTCACGCTGGTGGGAGGCAGCATCACTGAGCTCTAGGGACGGCCTGCTTGTTCCCTGCAGGCTTGCTGTGGGTGACACAGCTCACACAAACACACAAGACAGCATTTCCCCACAGACCCGAACTGAAATGCTGTGGAAACTAAGCTCGCTATGGACAGCAGCACCCAGCCTCATGCTGGACAGGGAGGCTGTGCAGACGGCAGGGACTGTCCACTTCTCCCAGCTGTCCACAGGTGACAGACAGGTGGTGACAGGGCACCCTGGGCCACTTTAGCACACCTGCGAGAACACTCTCTGTTCTCCAATTCAGACACAGGAATGGCATGCAAATGGACGGAAACATTGCAGCTGCAATTGTAGATTGGTTTCTGTTTTTGTTTTCAGGCAGGGTCTTACTCTGTAGGCCTGGCTCTTCTGACACGTACTATGTAGCCCACGGTGGCCAGGAACTCACAGAGATTCACCTGCCTCTGCTTCTGAAGTGCTGGGATTAAAGGTGTGCACCACCACATCCGGTGCTTTATGCTATTTTTAAAGCACAAGGACTACAGGCTTTGAACTCTCACCAGCTGCTGACAGCCATGTGAGAACAGTTAACGTACCACAGATGTGAAAATAGTACAAATACCAACAACGGTGGCTGCATATTCTTAATGCAAAGTGGATGCTCAGGAGGCTGGGCCCTCTCCAGGCACCTCCTTATTTATGTGTGAAATATTTGTGGCTGTGTATGATCTGTTATCAAAGCACTCCCCCAGCTTTGGAAGGCCCTGGACTCTCAGATCACAACAGTCTGATACCAGAGGCACCTGTCATAATCTTTTCCTAGTTTCTGTCTTTGTCTCTACACTGAGAAGGGTCTGACCTGGACCTCTGTGTAGCCTAGGCGAGCCCTGGACCTGTGATCCTCTCATCTCAGTCGATGGCCGACAGATGGGCATAAACCACCACAGCTGGCTTCTATTTTCTCGTTTTCACTTGGGTCTCGCTTGTTGTCTCTTCAAAAGCTCACTGGCTGGAGAGCTAGCTTTTATGTAACCAGAGGAGGACAGAGAAGCAGTACAGTACCTGGGGTTTTTCTTTCAGAAAGTCAGGTAGCTGAAACTCTCCTTTATGGACCTGGAAATAACAGAGCAGGGTGAGTTTAGGAAACAGGCGACCCTGGTGCACACGTGACCTCTGCAGCCACTGGGCCACGCCACTCTAGTAGTCTGGGACAGCAAGAGACGCAGGCCTTAGTGAGACCCCCACTCCCTTTGATCCCCCTGCAGTAACGGTTCAGTGCCCTAAGCTGCCTGGCTAAGAAAGGGCTGGTGTGTCTGGGGAGGGAATCCAAATTAAAATGTCAGTGCTGTGCCTAGTGACCGGGAGAAAGCAAACCGTAGGCAAGCTCCTTCAGGATTCACTTTGGTTAGGAGCAAGCTTCTCCTGGCCGCCTGTCAAGTCTCCTGTTACAACCGTGGAGTTGAGTCAACTTTACTTCCCTCAATTTACCCAAGATCCTATTTAAGATGTCATGTTAGATGCTCCTTAAAGTGACATCTAGTTAAAGTGCACAGATCTTTTGTTTTGAGACGGGGTCATCCCAGACTGACCTCAAATGCCCTATATAGCCACCAATCACCTTGAGTTTGTAATCCTTCTGCCCCCACTGTCCTGGTGCCGGGATTACAGGCAGCCATCGCTATCCTCAGCTTACACCGTCCTAGGGATCAGATCCAGCACTTCTGGCACGCTGGGTAAGCACTCCACTAACTCAGCTATGTCCCGCCCAAGCTCATAAAATTTTATAATAAAAGACATACTTTCAATATTACAAAGGATGTTTCTAGTTTATGTAGTAACTAGGCAATGATTTTATTTTATTTTCTAGTTGTTTTTTTTTTAAATTTGTTTGTTTAGATTTTTCAAGACAGGGTTTCTCTGTGTAGCCTGTCTGCTCTGGACTTTGTAGACCAGACTGCCTTTGAACTCAGAGATCAGTCTACCTCTGCCTCCCAAGTACTGGGATTAAAGGTGTGGGCCACAAATCCCTGCAAATTTTTTTTAGATTTGTATTATTTTGTATGTGAATGTTTTGCCTGTACATGTGTCTGTGCACCACATTCATGCCTGGTAATGAGGAGGTGGTGAGCCTTCATATGGATGCTGGGAATTGAACCTGGGTCCTTTGCAACAACAAGGGCTCTTAACCACTGAGCCAACTATCCAGCCCTATTTTTTTTTAAACTACACTATTTTAACTTTTAAAACCCTACTGACTATCTAACAATAAATACAATAGAAGAGTATGGGAGATTCAAGACAGTAACGATGGCTCCTTAAATTAGTCCCAATTAAATTCCTTGTATCTTTTTTTGGAAAACAGCAAAAGTTTACTGTAAAAATTATATAGGACTGCATACGGCAAGGGCTGGAGAGATCACTCTGTTGTTCTCTATGAAGCGTGAGGATCTGAGTTCCATCTCCAGATCCTACATGAAAGAATGGGTGTAGTGGAACAAACTTGTGACCCCAGGGCTAGGGAGAGGGAGGAAGCAGTACCCTGAGACCCCCTGGCGGGTCAGAGAGCTCCCATTCCCAGTGAGGGACCCTGTTAGAAAAGACAAAACGGACTCCTGAGGAACAACACTTGTGCGTGCAACCACGTGCATTCATACATACATACATACATACAGAGAGAGAGAGAGAGAGAGAGAGAGAGAGAGAGAGAGAGAGAGCGCAAAGTGGGAGGGCTTGTGCTACCAGATACCGGCACACTGTATTCAACATTGCATTCTAATACATTAGTGCGCTGTGCGTGGTGGTTTAGAGAAGAATGGCCTCCACAGGCTCTTGTGTCTGAATACTTGGTCCCCACTTGGTGGAACTGTTTGGGAGGGGCGGGGGATGGCCTTGGTGGAGGAGGTGTGCCACTCAGGGAAGGCTTTGAGGCTTCCAGAGGTTCACAGCATTCCCAGTGCTCACTCTCCCTCTCCCTCTCCCTCCCCCTCCCTCTCCCTTTACCCCCTCTCAGATATGCATTCCTGCTAGACTAATTAAGTAGCTATATAATTAGACAATATAGTTTGTCATAAGGGCATATGATGTAACAAACTATCACATCCGGATACAGCAGTCCTGTATGACAACATGACCAGAATGGATAAATAAGCCAGGCACAGGGGTGCACATCTATAATCTACCAAGGGAGAGGTAGAAGCAGAAGAAGCTCAAGTTTAAGGCCATTTCTGAGCTACATAGTGAGTTCAAGGCCAGCCTAGGCTACCTGATACCCTGTTTCATCAATCAAACAAACAAACAACCAGGGTGTGTTGGTGACCTTAGAGGCACTGCATACATGTTGTACATACACATACATGCAGTCAAAGTACGGAGACACATAAAATAGAATAAGTAACTCTTTAAACACGTTTTTAAAAGACTGCATCACATTCAGACTGTCGTTTAGGTCACAGTATCTACAGGAGCCTTTCCCACCACAGATACTGTCAGGCACCCGCTGAGAGTCCGTGACTCTCTAGCTATCACACTCCAGGGTCCAGGGTTTCTGATCTGGAGAAGTGAGTTACACAAAGGAGGTATTTGTGGCCACACATCCTGCTCCCTGCTTCCTTCCCTGCCTACTTCCTGGGACCTGGAGTGCCTGGCTACAGGCTTGTGCTGTGAAACCAGGCCCATCCTCAGAGAGCTCTAAGAAATCCAACTTCTGCCACTTTGGCCTGATTCTTATCTCCAGAGACCCTGCCATGCTGTCTGTCTCTGATGCCAGGGGTTGGACTCTCCTCAAAGTCCCAACCACGTTGCTGTCTGTCTGTCTGTCTGTCTGTCTTTGACACTGGTAACTATTCTAATAAACCCCTTGTCCCCCATCAGTTCCCTCTTGAACCCACATCTGGGAAGATCCCAGATGCCCCTGGGCCCCATCCCTGGATGCTAACATTATGTATGTTTGTGTTTTAAGCTGCCCCTATGCTTGAGGGTAATGTGTTCTGTTTTAGCAGATAAACAACTCTGGATGAAACTACTCTGTTGTAACACATGCCTAAAACGCAGACAGCGTCAGAAAGGAGAGGCAAGCAGGAACCAGGACTTTATTTAAGGAGAGCAGCTATTACAGAAGCCTAAATGAATTAGTAGATTTTGGACTTAGAAGAGTCTGCCTGTGAACATTTTAAAGGATTTGAGGGACAACACAGAGGCAGGAGAGTTACAGTAGCTACAAGTTTAACAACCTGGACATGCAGAGAGTAGAAATGTACCTAATGGGGCTGAAAGGTACAGCCAAGGAGATTTCAAGCCAAGTGTTAAAGGTTCCACTTGGTTTCTTCTTGAGACACACAGTAAACACTCAGGGGAAAAAAAGGAGCCAAGATGTGATGGTTTAAAAAATGCCCAGGTCTCCCTCTTCACTGCAGCAGTGTGGCAAAGTCATGCTCCCTCCAGAGTCCATCACTGCGGTGTCTCCTATTGCCCGCCCTCGTCAGGACCTCCTTTTGCTAGGCAAAGAGACACGCTCACGTCGGAGCAATGGGAAGTGATGCCTTCACAGATCATCCTGTAGTCTACCACATGCAGACAATCTATGCCTAGGGCGTTACCCCTAGAACGTCTGCAGTTTGTAGATGGGGACCCAGGGTTACACACAGTGCTGTGGAAAACACCCGTTGTGTAGCCTGCACAGACCAGACCAGAACAAACAAACAAACCCAAAACAAAGCAGACCTCTCATATGGAGTCTGGAGAGATCGTTCAGAGCATAAAAGCATCTGCTGTTCTCCCAGAGGACCCTGTGGTATTCTCAGGACCAACATCAGGCGGTTTGCAACCATTTATAGCTGGAGCTCTGAGGATCCAATACCCTCTTCCAGACCCTGCAGGCACCTCTACTCTGACATGCGACATCTACATACACACCCCATTAGATTAAATGACTCTTTTTTTTCTTCTTCTTCTTTTTTTTTTTCTTTTTTTCTTTTTTTCGGAGCTGGGGACCGAACCCAGGGCCTTGCGCTTGCTAGGCAAGCGCTCTACCACTGAGCTAAATCCCCAACCCCTAAATGACTCTTTAAAACAACAAACAAACAAAGCTCTCACATGTGTCTTTGAATCTTAACTCAGTCGGCTCTATGGGACGACTTTCTTCCAGATGTGTATACCCAGGATGCAGAGTACTGGAAACTTCCACATAAGAAAACATCTGAAGCCAAAGCCATGTGTCAAACACACATAGGAGAGAGGAAGCCATCAGGGAAAACTTAAGAACCAAGTCTGTGTTAGTTGTACACTGATAATAGTCTCACTATTTCTTCAAGTTTTCCCCGAGTCAAGGTGGGAAGATAAAAACTTTCAAACAATAAATACTTTAACCTTAACTAAGTTCACTGGGCTAGGCCATAAGCACCACAGCAGGGCTGGAGAGATGGCTCAGTGGTAAGCACATTTGTTCCTGCACAGGATCAGGTTTTTGTGGCTCACAACCACCCATAACTCCAGTTCCAGGGAAGCTGACCTCATCTCCTGACCTCTTCGGACACCAGGCACACATGTAGTGTAGTAAGCAGACAGAAATGTGAGCAAAACATCCACACATTTAAAAAAAAGAAAGAAAGAAAAAGAATCCCATCTGGGGGCTGGAGAGATGGCTCAGCAGTTAGGAGCACGAGCTGTTCTTCTGAGTTCAGTCTGGCACTGACGCTGGGCCGGTCAGACTCCAGTGGGTCCACACCCTCTTCTAGACACTGTGGGCACCCAGCCCCCACCCAAAAACACATGTCAACTCTTCTACGGAGGAAAATAAAACAGTAACTTAAAACAAGTGTGTGACCTGGTGCCTCCTCCTCGAGACGAGAGAGAGAGAGAGAGAGAGAGAGAGAGAGAGAGAGAGAGTGTAAGGGTGAGTGCAGTGTTCCAAAGAATTAACTATACTATGTAACAGAAAATAACTATTTTAGGCTTTGTGGGGCCAGACCCAGCTCTGCCCTTACAGAGCACAAGTAGTCGTACAGAACATTCAAATGAAACAAGCTCTGGTAACAGCTGGTCCACAGGAACAGATCTGCCTGTAAGCAATGGCCTGCAACTCTTTAACCAAAATCAAAACTGAAAAAACAAAAACAAAACCCTTACAATGAGAAAGCTTTCTGCAATGTCCAACAAGAAATCACTAAGTGCTGGTGCCCAGCTTATGTGCCTGGTGCTGTCCTAGACACCTCGGACTGGAGTGCTGCTTCTGTTCGCGGTTTTTTCAGCGCACACACACCGCGCTTTGCTTTACGTATCTCTGCGGTACCTTGGACAGAAGCCAGGACATGGCGTACACAGGCAGATGCTCCACCACTTTACAGCCCAGCCCCAAACTGCACGGGACACAGATGGGTCTCACAGTCTCCTCATATCCAAGGCCATACATTAAACTCTGCTATAGGTTAGAATGCCCTTTATTCTTCACCCCTCTTTCTCTATAAACTCACTACAACTCCTGTTTGTTTTTCTGTCCAATTATATGTAATTGTGCGCAGACTAGATCAGTTTTCATTTCAGTCCCTGGCAGAATCTCACCAACAGACCACGCTCCGTGACACAATTCATTGTTTTTATTACTTTTTCTCTTGAGGAATTGTAACTTGGTATTTTTCACATGCAGAGAAAACACAATTCCAGCCAGGAATGACAGTACAGGAAGGAAGCCAGCTTTGAAGTTTACAGTCCCCGTCCCTCTGGGCTTGTGTGACCCAGAGGAGACTCATTATCTCCAAACCAGAAACACCAACAGCTGGTGACACACCTGTTTACATGCTCTCATCTGACTCTAAGGTTCTGGCAGTTGTGCACATCAGATTGAGTTCTTAGAAAGTTCAAAGGTCTGGTCCTGTCTGAGGAAAATGATAATGCTCCTATATTATGAAGAAGAATGAATCAATCAGCACAGAAATATAAAAATCCACTTAAAAATGTCTTTAATAGGGGTTGGGGATTTAGCTCAGTGGTAGAGCGCTTGCCTAGCAAGTGCAAGGCCCTGGGTTCGGTCCTCAGCTCCGAAAAAAAGAAAAAAATGTCTTTAATATGAATCGAAAAATTTCAGTGCTATAACTGCTGGACGAAGATGAGTCAAAATGTGCTTAAATCGGGACTGTAAGCTAGTATTAAATAGAAAACTTTTCCTATCAGTATGCAGTATCAACGTACAAAATTTAGCAGTAAGACCTTGAATTCCACCCAGGATGGTGGGATGGCTCTCAAACCCAGAACTCAGGAGGCAGAGAGAGGAGAATCTGTGAGTTCGGTGCAAACTTGGTCCACAGTTTGTTGCTTGTTTTCAGTTTATGTGTATGGGTGTTTTGCCTGCATGTATGTCTGTGCGGGACATTCATGCAGTACCCATGGAGTCTGGAAGAGAGTGCCAGACCCTCCCTGGAACTGGAGTTACAGGCGGTTATAAGTACCACATGGTTGCTGGGGATTGAACCTAGGTCCTCTGGAAGAGCAGCCTGTGCTCTTAGCTGTGAAACCATCGCTCCAGCCCCAGGATAAGGGTCTGAAGACTACAGCTCAGGACCGGTGTGCTGGACCTCGTTTTTCAAGGACGACAGCCACGTCACTGTAAGTGCGAGTGCTCTAAAGAGCCAGCGACTGTCAGTCAGAGACCAGTATCCTGGCCCAGCTCCCACTACTCTGTGAAGAGGTTGGGGATACGTATGTAAACATACATGTACACATAAAACCTAAGTCCATTTGCTGTTGCTTGTATGTTCTCGTTTAAGGCTGACCACTTGGGACTAAATAGCATAACCAGGGCCTGTCCCTGGAGAAAATTCCAATCCTAAGGGATCAGACTCCTGAACTCTGTACACATGTGATACTCGGACAGACATGCAAGCAAAACACTCATATACATACATTTTTAATCTAAAAATAAAAATTATAAGAGGCAGTGGGTTGGGCATGGTGTCACTCATTAGCCGTTCAAGTCCTCAAAGGGTTGCGACAGTAGGATGGTAAGTTTGAGGCGAGTCTAGGCTATAAAGTGAGTTCCTGCACAATTTAGCTGCATGGCCAAATCCTGTCTCGAAAAACTGAAAATAAATAAATGTAAAAGAACTAGAGGCTAAGGGAAATGATACGCTCTACTCTCAAAAGTTAGTAAAAGCACTAACTGTCCAGTTAGAAACCACTGCCACGTGTGCCGTTTCTAACACTTACTGCTGCGAGTGACAGCGCTGCAGCCAGGACTACTACTGTTCATTGACTGCTCCTCCCTGGTCTTCCCTCCTCCTCTCTGGTCCTCTTCCTTCTCCCTGATCTTCCCCCTCCTTCCTCCTCCTCCCTGATCCTCCCTGGTCCTCCGTCCTCCTTTTCTTTTTTGCCTTGAAACCAAGATCCTTGAAACAGTTAAAACACCACCACAATCTCTCCAGGTTCTGCTATCGTCCCACAGTGTTCCTTAGAGTCAGTGTGAGCTGGTCCTTGTCAGGGTCACAGCCAACCCAGAAAGCTTCCCATTACCCTGTTCTCTCCTTTGGAGGCACTATTATACACTGGATAATTCTCCATTTTGCCTCACCTATGTGACTTTTTCTGTAATTATCACCTTTACCTCCAATATTTAAAGATGTAATTATTATTTTACTGTTTTCTGCATGATGGGTGCTTTGTATGTCATCCTGTGTAGCAGGTGTGTATGTGGTATCTATCAAGACCAGCAGAGGGTTTCGGATCCTGTAGCTCTAGGGTTACAGGTGCTTGTGAGCCACCATGTGGGTGTGGGGAATTGAACCCAGGCCCTCTGAAAGAGCAGCCTGTGCTCTTCCGAGCCATCTCTCCAGTCCCCTCATTTGTAGCCTTTAGCTGTGCATCCTGGAAGAGCACTTCCCATGTGCCTGTGTCCCTCACTTAAACATTTCTACGGTTTCTGGTCCATCCTTACCACAAGTCAGGGTTTTCAAAGGCTGGCTTCTCCCTTGAGTTGCCTGCCTTTTTTAGGCAGGGCAGCCCCTCTGATTTGGATAAGAGGTGCGGTAAAGACAAGTCAGTCTTGCTCTGTCTTTTAAAAGTGGTCTCTGTGTAAGGAGCTTCGTGGCTTGCTCATAAGCTTAGTGGAGGCATTTCTCACTCTTTAGCTTAGAGGTTTCTTTATTTTATAGTGTCTTTGTAGAAAGAGTGTGGTCAGAGATTAAAACGAAAGCAAACGACTACCAATTCTGAGTGCCTGGCACCCACTATGTAGTCTAGGCTGTCCCTGGACTCAGGGCCATCCTACCTCAGGCTTGGGATTGTGAACAAATGGGGTTTCTAACACTTTTAATCCCCCTAAAACACAGGGCAGGGGCTGAAGGGATGGCTCAGTGGTTAAGAACATCTTTGCTCTTTCTTCAGAAGACCTGGTTTGGTTCTCAGCAGCCACGCTGGCTCATAACTACCCTGCATTTCCAGGGGATCCACTTCCTCTGACTCATGTGGATACCAGGCGTGCATGCAGGATACACACATATATACATGCAGGCAGGCAAAACACCCATACACATAGAATTTAATAAATAAATCTAAAAACAAACAAATAAAAACCACATTGGAGCTGACGGGTGGCCGGGAGCATGCCTGTGATCCTGCACTTGGGAGGCAGAGGCAGGAGGATCAGAAGTTCAGAGTCATCCTAACTAACAATGAATCCCAGGCAGCCTGGGCTTCGTAAGACCCTGGTTTCAAAAACAATAACAGCAAAAGCAAAACAAAACGATTCCTAACAACCTCCCCGCTCAGTGAAAGCACTCGGCAGTCCGTGCACTGGGTGGTCCCTGTGCTCAGCAGGCTGAGGTGGGAGGATAGAGTAAACCTGGGAGTTCCAGAGCAGAAGCATGCTGAGTCCAAACCCATTTTGCCCCTCACAGAGAGGCAGGAGGATCTCTGTGAATTAGGTCAGCCTTATCTATGTAACAAGTTCAAAGCCAGCCAGTGCTACACGGTGAGACTGTCTCAGACAACAATAACAAGAATGTGGAAGGCACAAAGAGTACAAATGCCTCTCTTGGTGGGCAGCTGGACCGCCGTGTGTGTGTGTGTGTGTGTGTGTGTGTGTGTGTGTGTGTGTGTGTGCGTGCGTGTGTGTGTACGCTCTGCAGAGGGAGGATGACTGGAGCAGGGCTGGGGAGGGGGGGCTGCTGCAGGCAGCTGACTTCCCAAAGTTCAGTCCAGCTAGCTCCCAGAGGCGTTACTGATACAAATCAAGGAAATCAGTCCTTTATCTAGCTAGCACATGTGGAGTGAGGATGTGGGAATTAGGCTGAAGTTCAGTATCTCCCTTAATTCACTTAACTCCAAGAGGAAAACCCAAATTAAAAGCTGGTGTTCAACCGCAGAGAAGCTCACTCTGAGACCTGAATGATCAGCCTAGCTAAATGAAGGAGGAGAAATGAGTTTATTTCACTTCCTATCCTAGTGTGTGTTTTCTATGCTTGTTTACATGAGTTCCTCCACTTTTGAAGACAACCTCACTGAACTCATAGCTTATCAGTTCAGCTAAACTAGGGATTACAGGCTTATGCCATTGTGCCCGGTCTTCACCAACCAAGTGACTGGTCCAGGCCCATAGCGCTACCTTCATACAAAAGGCCCAGCATAGCCACAAACATCTAAGACACGAGGACATGCAAATAAATATAACCCATGATTCTAAAGGCTCAACAGAGGCCCATGGATGAAGACAGTGAAGGTGGGGCTGTCTCTGAAGTTACTGACATGGGACAGAAAGACAGGAGGGAGGGAAAGGCCCCTCACTCAGAAGTCTGGCTGAAGCCTCTCACAAGCTGAAAAGCAAAAATTCCAAAACAGGTGGCCCAGGCCTTTAGTCCCAGCACTCAGGAGGCAGAGGTAAGCAGATCTGTTAGTTTGTGGCCAGCCTGATCTACAGAGTGAGTTCCAGGACAACCGGATCTACACGTGGAAACCCTGTCTCAAAAAACAAAAACAAAAACAAACAATCCAAAACAATGAACAACATCTGCCCTGAGGGATGCCATCCGGAGACAGCAGGCCTTTTATAGCGACATTTCAAGTAAGAGCGCCTGCCACAGCAGCGAGCGTGTGTAAGTCCTGAGCAAATCGGATCCTGAGGATAGCTTCACTCCTCTCCCACAATCTCCCAACAAGGCTGCTTAATTTATTGTAAAACCATCTCACTTCTCCAATCTGGGATTTTTTCCTTCTCAGCTGTAATCCTCTGCGGTGCACATCAGGAAACACCCTAGCATCTCATCTGAATCCCTTAGCACTCCCATGAAGAGACAAATTCAGAACCTTCCAGAACTGTATTCATAGCAACAAAACGACAACGAGCAGGTATCTCCCAGAAACCCACACGAGTGTGTCCTACACCCATCTTCCCATGAGCATCTTTATTTCCAAACCCGTGCTGATCTCAAATTAGTGCCAAATTCTTCTCATGATAAACTCCAAATCCACTTCATATTAGCACTAAGGGAGAGCAATACCCCAGGCTTCAGCCGCGCAGAGAACTTGGAAGACAAACCCTTCAGGCAACAGCACAGAGATGTTTCTGGCCAGTGTCACAGACACTGAAGAACAAAGAAAGACAGAAAGTTCAAGAAGAGAAATGGAAATCCAAGAGCTGGGAAATGCATTGTTTGAAACAACAACGTCACTGGGTGGCAAATTAGATTCCTAAGAGAAAAAGGATCCGTGAATTAAAGAATAAGTTCATTTCGTTTAAAACTAACAAAGAGCCAGATTGGGGCTGAGTAGAGAAAGCACTGTCATGCAAGAATGAAGGTCCACACAAATGCTGGCTCCCCTGCACTCCCCGGGAATGATGGTGAACATGGGGGCCTCCCCAGAGCAAGCTGGCGAAGTGTTATCTGTGAGATCTGGGTTCAGTAGAGAGACACTGCCTCAAAGACTAAAGTGCAGTGACTGAGGAAGACGTCTGGAGTCACCCTCTGGCCTACACCCCCACCCCAACACACACACACACACACACACACACACACACACACACACACACACACACAGATACATACATAAAGCCAGGCATGGTAGTGCTTATGCACCTCTCCCAGTACAAAGTGAATACATGCAATTAAAAGGTTCTCAAAGAGAGACATGTTAGATTAAAAACCAAACTAAGAGAATTAGTAGCTAGCAAACCCTAATAAGGCAGGCATCTTGCTGAAAAGAAAAGATGCTGGAAAGAAATCTGTACCAAGAAAAACAGTACCCATGTGGCCTACAATGCATAAAATATTTAGTAGCTGTCTATTTACAGGAAAAAATGTGCAGCCCTTGTTCTGGAGCAACCATTACAGACAAAAAACAAAGGATAGCTAAAATGAGGAGATAATTGCCACAGTGGATAAAAGACTACAAAATAGTAACAATAGATTAATCCAAAAGAAATCAGGAAAATAAAGGAAAAAGACAGACCGTTCAAAATTAAGAAATCAGCCCTCAATGGCAGACTTCAGCCCAAGCAGATGAGTAATCACAATGGATGTAAGGAACTAAACATCTCATCTAGAGTGAAGGGACTGTCAAACCACGGCAACTATGTCGTCATCACTTCATCGCTTTAGACACCTGGACTAAAGGATGAGGTAAACAAATGCGTGCATGCGTTCATCAACAAGGCGCATGCGCTCTGCTTATCGGACAAAGCGCATGCGCTCTGCTTATCAGACAAGGCCGACCCCTAGGAAAGAACGTCGGTGCTGGTGCTCTTCATAGGAAGAGACTTCTTCAACCGCTGTCTGCTTTTCCCTCAGCAATGCACACTCACAATGCACGAAGCAGGCCGACAACGACAGGAGAGAGGCCACTGCCATAGTATTCTTCCAATTTATAAATCAGCTAAGAACTATCGGACTGAGCAATATGGTAACAGTTACGGAACATCATAACCGCCTAACAGTTTTTCATATGAACACGAGGCCACATGTTGGCCACAAAACAATTTTAAACATATTTAAAGAATTGAAGCCATAGTGTGTGCGTTCTCCGACCACAGAATAACCACATCAAAAACCAGGATCCTAAGAAAACGAAATCCCCAAATACTTAAAAAAGTAAATGCTGTTCTAAGAAATCTAGATTTATATCCCATACTAAAAATAGACCTACTTAAGAATATTTCTTTCGGGGCTGGGGATTTAGCTCAGTGGTAGAGCGCTTACCTAGGAAGCGCAAGGCCCTGGGTTCGGTCCCCAGCTCCGAAAAAAAGAACCAAAAAAAAAAAAAAAAAAAAAAAAAGAATATTTCTTTCAGATTTATTTCCTGTCTCTGCCTCTCTCTGTCTCTCTGTCTCTTGTGTGTGTGTGTGTGTGTGTGTGTGTGTGTGTGTAGTGGTTTCAGGTGCCTGCAGAGGCCAAGGTGGGTATCCGATCTCTTGGAGTTGGAGGTGGGTGTGATCTGCAGGTCCTCTGCAAGAGCAAGCACTCTAAGTACGAAGCCATCTGTGATGGTCTGTATATGTTTGCTCCAGGGGTTAGCACTATTAGAAGGTGCTGGAGTAGGTGTGGCCTTGTTGGAGTAGGTGTGTCACTGTAGGTGTGGGCTTTAAGACCCTCATCCTAGCTGTCTGGAAGTCAGTATTCTGCTAGCAGCCTCCAGATGAAGATGTAGACCTCTCAGCTCCTCCTGCACCATGCCTGCCTGGATGCCGCCATGATCCCGCCTTGATGATACTGAACCTGTAGCCCAGTCTCAATTAAAGTTGTCCTTCTGAGAGGTGCTTTGATCACGGTGTCTGTTCACAGCAGGAAAACCCTAAGACACCATCTCTCCAGCCCTCACTCTACTCAAGAGTGTTTCCATGGGGTTTGCAATGCTAGGTGATGCGAGGATGAATAGCGAGAGAAACAAGAATGCTGGGCACAGAGATAGACACAAGCAGAGCAGCTTGGGCTGGGTACAGACACCCCAACATGGAATGGTACCTTCTAGGCTCTATCAAGTACTGGTTTCAATGGGAGTGGTTTCTTTTTCTTTCTTCCCTTCCTCCAGGCTCCCTTTCTTTCCTTTATAATTTATTGAAGTGTATGTATGGGCGTTCGTGTGTGTGCATGTGTATGTGTGCAGGCATGACGTGGTGTGCATACAGAGTCAGAGAACAGCTTTCAGTAGTTGCCTTTCTCCTTCCATGAGGGTCCCATGGGTAGAGCTCAGTCGCTGGCCAGTGCAGCGGGCGCTCTAACCAACTGAGCGTCTCTCTGGCCCTGGAGGCGGCTCCTTACTGCAGGGTCCAGACCCTTAACCCAACTCCCCTCACTGACTGCAAGTTCCCTCCTGTCTTCTTCCGTGAGCCCCGCACCCTGACCCCTGCTTTCCACTGACTACTTCTTTTCTCAGTAGGGTCTACTGAGGTTCCTGTGGGATACGCCATTCATATTTGGAACTGCTTTGCTCCCTCTTCCCTTTTTCTTCCTTGTTTAAGAAACAAGAACCTGGGGCTGGGGATTTAGCTCAGTGGTAGAGCGCTTACCTAGGAAGCGCAAGGCCCTGGGTTCGGTCCCCAGCTCCGAAAAAAAGAACCAAAAAAAAAAAAAAAAAAAAAGAAACAAGAACCTTTTATTTTTGTCTTGAGAACTTCATATGCGAGTACTGTGTTTATATCATGTCCGCCCATCCTCTCCCAACTCCCAACTCCTTCCACACCTTCCCTCACTTCCTCTCAGACTCATGACCGCTTCAGTTATTTCTGTTATAGAGCTTTTCTTCTTTTACTTTTTTTTTTTTTTTTGGTTCTTTTTTTCGGAGCTGGGGACCGAACCCAGGGCCTTGCGCTTCCTAGGTAAGCGCTCTACCACTGAGCTAAATCCCCAGCCCCTTTTACTTTATTTTTTAATGTGGATGGATGTTTTATCTGCATGTATGTATGTGCACCACGTGTGCCTGGGCCCAGGGAGGTCTGGGAGCTGCCATGAGGGTGCTTGCATAATATCAGGAAACGCTCTTTACCACCCAGTCATCCCTCGGGCCCCACATGTACCATTCCTTGAGTGCATGTGGGACCTTACTTTGTAGTTCAGGCTGGCCTGGACCTCCAGGGTACATGAGTGTGGCTTCCTGGTGGTCCTCATGCTCTGCTTCCCACACCTGGCTTGGAACTCCTGTCCAGCTCTCTGGTCAACTTTGCTGTCTTTTTTAGTAGTAGAAGGGATCGGATTCAGGGTCTCACACACTCTAGCAACCTGCTCTACCACTGAGCTACACCCAACATTCCAACCCTTCGAGTTGAGCAAGCAGGTCTTGAAACAGCATTGGGCTTGACCTGTGTACTCCGCCTGCTGTCTGCTCCCTGGCTTGCGGACTGCACACGTAGGCCATCACAGCTACATTCCCATTACCTGGTCTAGATTTCTTCCAGTCATGGAGCAATTCCAGCCAGCCCGTCTAGCAAGCGACAAGTGTGGACAGTAAGTCAGTCTGTATTCGGAATTTGAGGTTCTTTGGTGCCCAAGTAGCAGTTAGGAACAGTGAACTTCCAGCTCAGCAAAAGCCCACTCAGAAAAAGCCCACGGCACTACAGTTATCAGCAAATAGGTTGTAATGAAAGTCTTAGGAGTGGATGAGCTTCACGAGAACACTGTGAAACAGGAGACTTTAATCTGTGTCCACCGAAACTCAATGGACGGATATGCCTGTTTGAGGTAGAGAGGAATCTATATTTGATTATGTTCTCAAAGAAGTCACTAAGTTAGAAAGGTTAAGAAGTGAGGGAAGAGGGAGAAGGCTGAAACGTGACCTGGAAAGCATTATTTATTACAGTGTGCCACAATCTGGGGATTAGAGGCTTGTGGAAGAGGGCATGGATCGTGTTAGCATCTCATTTCCAGTTTACTGTGTGAGTCATGGCGACCGCAACACACATGACTTTCATTTAGGATTGGACAGCAGACCCCTAAGACTCAGTGCTGACTCACACAGCACTTCTTTTGGGCTCTGCACGCTCTGTGAAAACCAACAGTTTTAGGCCTAGAGACAGGGATGTCTACTTCCCAGCCTAATGGGGTGTTTCTCCTACCCCTTTCCTTCCTGCTTCCCACTGTAAGTAAAGACAGTTTCTCCAGCCGCCCTTTTCTTTCTCTGGAGCCACACAACTCTGACACTTAGAGAGCTTATGATCGTGATGCAAGCTCACGACTGCTGCATACTGTCAGCATCCAAGTCATCACAGGCAAAAGGAAAAAAAGAAAAAGAAAAGGTTTTGAAGATGCATGAGATTTGGTCTGAAATACAGCTAGCAACTGGTAAGACAAACAACAAAACTCAAACCCGAAAAACAAGGTCAGGGTTGGCAAGACGGCTCATTGGGTTCAGATGGCTGGGGTGCAGACCTGGCAAGCCGAGCTTGATTCCTAGAACCCACATAAAAGTGAAAGGAGAGGATGCTCTCCAAGAGTTGTCCTCTGACTTCCACATGTGTGTCACAGCATACAGGCTAAATGTAAAATAACTCCAGGCACATTAGCATTGCATGCGATTTTACAAAGGGCCCAAACACAGAACTCATCTTCTCTTTCTCATCTACCCACCCCAGTGTGCGTCATGCAGCCCTTTCAAAAGCCACAGTGAGTATCCTGGGTTCAAACCACAGCATTCCTCCCAACCTCCACTGAGGGAAGCCAAGAAAACTTGCACATGTGAGACTCTAGCCTACTGTCCTGGGAACCCCGGAATATCACTGGCACACGTCTCTTGGCTCATGGAAATACCTTCCCTTCTGTGCACAGGAGACAGCTGGTTGTCGGCCCGTTATACAAAGACCCTCAGGGATTGCTAAGGGAAGCTGAAGTAATGCTCACTGGATATTAAGCAAACGGCACTTTAGACCTTCAGTGAGGGCAGGAAAACTTCAGAAACTTAAGAGTGGTTCAAGGGGTTGGGGATTTAGCTCAGTGGTAGAGCGCTTGCCTAGCAAGCGCAAGGCCCTGGGTTCGGTCCCCAGCTCCGAAAAAAAAAAAAAAAAAAAAAAAGAGTGGTTCATAAAACACATACAAACAGCTAATAAACTGGAAATGTTCACTGTTCACTGACATTAGCCAGGGAAACATTAAAATTAGCAAAACTCATGCTGATTCTCAGATGGTCCTTTGTACACACGCATGGGCATCGGCATATGTCAAGTACCTTAAAAAGTCCAGACGAGGGCTGGAGAGATGGCTCAGTGGTTAAGAGCACTGTCTGCTCTTCCAGAGGTCCAGAGTTCAAATCCCAGAAACCACATGGTGGCTCACAACCATCTGTAATGAGATCTGATGCCCTCTTCTGGTGTGTCTGAAGACAGCTGCAGTGTGCTCACATACATTAAATGAATAGATAAATAAAATATATATTAAAAAAAAAGGGGAGGTGGGGATTTAGCTCAGTGGTAGAGCGCTTGCCTAGCAAGCGCAAGGCCCTGGGTTCAGTCCCCAGCTCCAAAAAAAACCCAAAAAACAAAAAACAAAAATTTTTAAAAAGTCCAGACGCTCTGCCCTAGTCTGATGTCACCTTTATTAGTCTGACCTTAAAGAAAGCCCTAAAATATGGAACCTGAGTTCAGTGCCCAGCCCCACTGCTATATAGTGAGTTAAAATTAAAGACCACCCTGAGCCAGGTGAGGTTGTCTGAATCTTCCCCCAACCCTGATCCCCAAAAGTTTCAATTTTACGTTTATCTTAACCGATAAAAATTTTAAACAGAAATGCAGAATGATGACTTGAAATCAGATTTAACCATCAAGGTATTTATTCGGATTAGTTCTTTAAGGTTTTAGCACAGTGCTTTATAAAGCTGCGTTCCTAGTCATTTATTTTGATGTACGTGTTCTGCCTAATGTATGTAAGTGCACCACATACATACAGTGCTTTTGGAGGCAAAAGGAGCATCGGAACTGGAGTTAGAGACAGTTGTGAGCTGTCATGTGGGTACTGGGAACTGAATGCAGGTCCTCGCCAAGAACATCCAGTTTTCTTAATGGCAGTCTCTCCATGCCAAACCATATTCACTTTTATTATGTATGTGTGCTTATCCATGTTGGGGTAAGTGCACGCACACATGTGTATGGAGGTGGACTTTGAGGACAGCTTCTCTGTGGGTTCTGGGGACTGAACCCAGGGCCTCGTTATCTGAGCAGGGAGCTGTCCTGACTGAGCCATCTCCCCAGCCCACATCTTTCAACTGAGGGCTAGGATATGTAATCCTTCTTCTCATGAACCTACCTACCAGCTAGCCCTCAGGAGGTCAAAAAACCACACCTCATCTAAACAAAGCCTTAAAAGCAAAGTGGTCCTTACACTTAAGGAGAGGAAAGAGAAACAGAAGCAAGGTCGCTAAGAATCCTGCTGTTTGTGTAAATGTTACAAAGCATGCTGCTGGCCCGCAGCTTCTGGGAAGAAGGGTTTTGCCCACGCTTCGACCACTGATGATACAGCATTCAGCAAGTTAGACAGCAGTCATTTAAGATACTTTTCTGGTCCCAAGAAGCAAGAAACAAAACAAGAAAAATCTAAAACCCCCAAACCATGTCTATTTTTCCAGTTACGTTGGTGGTCTCACTTACCCTCCTGGTGTTTTCAAGGATCTTGGGGTCAGGTTTTCCGTAGTTAGGGGGATTGGCGTATGGATCATATCCCAGTTTGGCAAGCATGGGCGCGATCACTGCCATGTCTTGTAAGACATCTGGGGGTATCTTCCCAACCCACTTCGATAGTGCCCCCACATTGACGGGCTTGATGACTTGGTCTGTTGATCTTTCCACTCTGAAAAGAACACCACAAACAATTACTTATTTAAATTCTAAACAAAACCAAAACATGTGGCATGCATAGAATCCCAGCTCTCCAAAAGCAGAGGCAGGAGGATTAGGAGTTCTGGGTTATTTTTGTCTACAAAAGCAAGTTAGAAGTCATCCTGTCTACATGAGACTCCCAACTTAAAAAAGAGAAAAAGGAAGGGGGTACCCAGCACTCCCTTCTCAGAGAAGGGGAGGGAGGAGTCGGGGGAGGGGTACTGGGGTGGGGTTAATATTAGGACGTAAAGTGAACTGTCTGAGCCTGAGCTGGTGAGATGATTTGGTGGGTAAAAGCATTTAAAGCCTAGCTTGACAACCCACAATGGAAGACAACACACACACACACACACACACACACACACACACACACGGTCTCTCTCACGAATTCATGCTTTAAATTTAAAAAAAAATCTGTCAATTACAAAAGGTTGGATGAATTAACATATCCTAATATAACATATCACAATCCTTTAGCAGAGATGGTATGGGAACTAGATGTGCCGACACAAATCTTTAATCCCAGCACTTGGGAGACAGAAGCAGGTGGATTTCTCTGAATTCAAAGCCAGCCTGGTTCACTTTGAACTCACCATATAGTTCAAAGCCCAGGGGCCCAGTCTCCAGAAACAGAACAGACAGCGTGGGTCAGTGAGACGGCTTACCTTTGTACTTGCACCGAGCCTATGAAGTGGAAGTTCCTTCCCCAGGACCAACACGGTGAAAGCTCACACTGGTTGTCCTCTGATGCATGCTCACCCACCCAAACTCGCATGCGTGCAAACACACACACACACACACACACACAGACACATACACACACATACACACACACACACACACACACACACACACACACACACACACACACACACACACACACACCATAATCAGAAGTTAAAGGAATGGACAGCAGAAGGAAGTGTCTCCTTTGGTCTTAGAAAGCAGCCAACATGTTCCTCAAGCGTGCTCTCAGGTGGCACTCTGGTACCCTCCATCTCCCTGGAGCCTTATCATGCAGTGCTCAACACACTGGGGTGCTTTAAAACCCACAGCCCAACGTGGCAAAGCACGGGATCTGTGAGTCAGCGAGCAGCCCATGGCTCATGACAGTCCAGCCTCTGCTCCCTTCTCAGCACCACTATGATGGCTGCTCGAGAAGTCCCTTGAGATGAGCAGAAGCAGGTGGATCTCCATGAGTTTGAGGCTGGCTAGGTCTAGTTCCAGGTCAGCCAAGGCTACACAGGGCTTTTTTCTTTAAGTTACTAATGGATTCATTTATGTTGAGAGTTGCTAAAATAAAAGTTACTTGGTCATGATAGCTCAATAGTCTTTGATATGCAGTAGAATTCTTTTTATTGCTATTGTTTAAGATCTGAGAGATATTGAAAAAATTACCTGAAGCTTCCTTCTGGTAATTCTCTGACAATTGTGATTAAATCAAGGGTTCATAAAGTGACAAGTTTTTAAAGACTACATTTTTAAATTATTATTTTTGTATTATGTGCATGGGTGTTTTCTTGCATGTATGTCTACATATTACATGTAGACTGTGCTGTGCACAAGGAGTCAGAAGAGAGCACTGGAGCCTCTGAAACTGGAGTGTCAAGTGATCGTTACCTGTCCTTTCGGTACCAGGAATTGAATCCAGGTCCTCTGAAAAAGCAGCAAGTAAGTATTCTTAACTCCTGAGCCATTTCTCCACCCTTATTTCTCTCTCTCTCTCTCTCTCTCTCTCTCTCTCTCTCTCTCTCTGTGTGTGTGTGTGTGTGTGTGTGTTTGAATTTAAGTAAGTGTTAAAATGGTAACAACAGCTGATTCACACCTGAGAAGCTGGGAGCCAGGTAGTTTATTTGGTCCTTGAGGAGGAATGTCTCAGTGGCTGTCTCTCACTGGAGGATAACAACAATACTCATTCTACAAGGAGAGCACCTCAGTAGTCCCAGCCTCGTGCCAGAAGCCTGGAGGCTTCCGGGAGGGCTTCTGGTCTACCCCACAATGAATGCTTGGATCCCTGGTTCTGCTATCATCTAAGGAATCAGCAACAACAGAGCAAATCCACCCAGCAGCAAAAGAAACCACCCAGGCCATGCAAGCAGAAGGCTCCCTCCTCACATACTTTCTGTATCTGGGCTCCTACTGGAAGGTGCCACCTACAGTGGGGATGGGTCTTCCCACATCAATCGTAGCAAAAAGGACAGTTCTTCAGGGGAGTCTAACTTGTGGCAAGCTGACATTAAAACCACACAGCATTGATCTTGGAGTTATGGGTGGTTGTGGGCTGCTAGACATGGGTGCTAGGAGTCAAACTAGGGTCCTCTGCAAAAGCAGGAGTCCCCTTAACCGCCCTTTCCCTGGTTTTTGTTTGCTTCTGAGACAGGGTCTCGAGTAGCCCAGTTGGGTTTCTGTGCTGCGTAGTTTTATGCCAGCTTGATGTAAACTAAAGTCATTTGCAGCAGGGAACCTCAATTAAGAAAATGCCTCAGCCAAAGGACACTGTGGTTAGGACAAAACAGCAACCAACAGATTGGGAAAAGATCTTTACCAATCATACAACAGATAGAGGGCTTATATCCAAAATATACAAAGAACTCAAGAAGTTAGACCGCAGGGAGACAAATAACCCTATTAAAAAATGGGGTTCAGAGCTGAGGAATGCTGAATGGCTAAGAAACACCTAAAGAAATGTTCAACATCTTTAGTCATAAGGGAAATGCAAATCAAAACAACCCTGAGATTTCACCTCACACCAGTGAGAATGGCTAAGATCAAAAACTCAGGTGACAGCAGATGCTGGCGAGGATGCGGAGAAAGAGGAACACTCCTCCATTGTTGGTGGGATTGCAGACTGGTAAAACCATTCTGGAAATCAGTCTGGAGGTTCCTCAGAAAATTGGACACTGAACTGCCTGAGGATCCAGCTATACCTCTCTTGGGCATATACCCAAAAGATGCCCCAACATATAAAAAAGACACGTGCTCCACTATGTTCATAGCAGCCTTATTTATAATAGCCAGAAGCTGGAAAGAACCCAGATGCCCTTCAACAGAGGAATGGATACAGAAAATGTGGTACATCTACACAATGGAATATTACTCAGCTATCAAAAACAATGACTTTATGAAATTCATAGGCAAATGGAGGGAACTGGAAAATATCATCCTGAGTGAGGTAACCCAATCACAAAAACACACATGGTATGCACCCATTGATAAGTGGCTATTAGCCCAAATGCTTGAATTACCCTAGATGCCTAGAACAAATGAAACTCAAGACAGATGATCAAAATGTGAATGCTTCACTCCTTCTTTAAAAGGGGAACAAGAATACCCTTGGCAGGGAATAGAGAGGCAAAGATTAAAACAGACACAGAAGGAACACCCATTCAGAGCCTGCCCCACATGTGGCCCATACATATACAGCCACCCAATTAGACAAGATGGATGAAGCAAAGAAGTGCAGACCGACAGGAGCCGGATGTAGATCTCTCCTGAGAGACACAGCCAGAATACAGCAAATACAGAGGCGAATGCCAGCAGCAAACCACTGAACTGAGAACGGGACCCCCGTTGAAGGAATCAGAGAAAGGACTGGAAGAGCTTGAAGGGGCTCAAGACCCCATATGAACAACAATGCCAAGCAACCAGAGCTTCCAGGGACTAAGCCACTACCTAAAGACTATACATGGACTGACCCTGGACTCTGACCTCATAGGTAGCAATGAATATCCTAGTAAGAGCACCAGTGGAAGGGGAAGCCCTGGGTCCTGCTAAGACTGAACCCCCAGTGAACGTGATTGTAGGGGGGAGGGCGGCAATGGGGGAGGATGGGGAGGGGAACACCCATAAAGAAGGGGAAGCGGAGGGGTTAGGGGGATGTTGGCCCGGAAACCGGGAAAGGGAATAACATTCGAAATGTAAATAAGAAATACTCAAGTTAATTTAAAAAAAAAAAAAAAGAAAAAGAAAATGCCTCAGCCGTGGCGCAGTTTCCTCCTATGAAGAACAGCGAACTAAAGTAAAAGCCAACCCTTTCCTCCCCGCCTTGCCTTTGGTCACGGTGTTACATCACAGCACAAGTAACCCTAACTAAGACAGTCTCAATTCTCCATGTAGCAGACGCTGGCCTTTAACTCCTGATCCACCTCCGAAGGCCTGGGATTACAAGTGTCAGCCACACTGTCCTCTCCTGTGACCTAAAATGATGTATGTAACATTAGACTATCTCTCTAATGGGTGGATGCAACCCACTTGTGATCTCCTTACATAGGACAACTGTTTGCCACATTTGATTTCTTTGATGCTAATCAACCTGTCTAAGCTCAATATCCATCTTGAAAAATAGGTGATTGTCTCTGGAATGAAATTAATAAAAAAATGCACTTTCATGATTGCTTTAAGTAGTTTTTATCTTATTGTCTCTCCTCGTCTACTGAATACAAGAAGCTAGGGAAATCTGTTTCGGTGTTTTGGAAACAGTGAGCATTTCTCCATTTAGAGAACAGTTAACCCAAGAACAAGGGGCATGAGGCCCCCCCTTTAGTCGATAATCTGCTCCCATGTATGTTGGCTCTGCCTCAGTCTTTCTTCTTCCACATTGGGGGAGAGCAGTTCTGGTGCAGTTTGTCTTATTTTCTCTGTGGAGCAACATCTCGCTGTGTGGCCAGCCAGGGCTGCATTCTTTATGAACAACAGATCTGATTTCATTTTTTTAATGGCCTAATGTGGTTGTAAAAACACTGCATTCCGGTTCTCAAATGTTCCCTCACTGACACATGCTGCTTTGGCCCTCCAGCATGAGGTAACAACCAGTGTGATTAGACGCTGCTTACAATTAAGCCTTTTCTGGACTTCAAGAGTAACACATGGGGCCAAGGACTTAAATGCTAACTAAAATTCAATATGCTAACTGGCTTAGTTTTCTTTCTGTTGCTGTGATAAAATACCGTGACCAAAAGTAACTTGTGGGGGAAAGAATGTAATGGGCTTACATATCCCAATCAGAGTCCCTCTGTGGGAAGTCAGGGCAGGAACTAAATAAAACAGGGTAGGAACCTAGAGGAGGCATGAACTGAAGCAGAGACTACGGAAGGCCGCTGCTTCCAGAATGCTCTCTCCATGGCTTGCTCTGCTTGGTTTCTTAGACAACGAGGACCATCTGCACAGGGGATGTTTCCTCTGCATTTTTAAAGACGTACTCATTTGCATTGTGTATGTTGTTCCTGTTTTGCCTCCATGCACGCATGTATGTGTACCACATGCGCTCGGTGCCTCTGGAAATCAGAAAGCATTAGACCTCCTGAAACTGGAGTCACAGCACCACGTGGATGCTGGAAACTGAAT
Organism: Rattus norvegicus; assembly: GCF_021556685.1. NCBI lineage: Eukaryota > Metazoa > Chordata > Mammalia > Rodentia > Muridae > Rattus > Rattus norvegicus. The sequence goes on from NC_141545.1 coordinate 33,585,232, forward strand.
CTGGGTCCTCCCCAAGAGCAGTAAATGCTCTTAACTGTTACGTCTGATCTACAGAGCCCCTAAGAAGCATTTTCTCGATTGAAGTTCCCTCTTCTCAAGTGACCCTGGCTTGTGTCAAGCTCACAAAAACAAAAACAAAACGAATTCACCTAACCAGCACAGAAACCAACTGACTCCTAATTAGATTTAGGCTTTCGGGGGTTTTTTGTTTGTGATTTGTTTTGCTGTTGTTTGAGACAGTGTCTGACTATGTATCCCTGTCTGTCCTGGAACTCACTATGGAGAAATTACAGAGATCGACCTACCTCTGGCTTGTTTTTACTTCAAAAATCAATTACTCAGAGCCTAGGAAATGGCTCCACCCATAAAGGGTCTACGTTGCAAGTGTGGAGACCTGAGTTTGATCCTCAGAACTTCGGTGAAAATGCACGTGCTTACTACAATCCTAGAGCTGGAGAGGGAGAGACAAGCAGATCCCTAGGGCTTGGGAGCCAGACAGCTTGGCTCAGTCAGAGAACCTCAGGGGGAAAAAAAAATCAAGGTGGCCAGCACTGGAGAAACAACATCCAAAGTTGGCTTCTATACCCCGCATGCACACACACATGTGCATGGGCATTAGCCCATAGGTGTACCACACTCATGAACACACAGTTTGCAGCCGTGGTTGCTTAGTACATAGCTTTCTTCAAAACTGATTCTACAAAGTCTGTATTTCTTTTTGTTGTGCACAGCACTTAGGGTTGTGTGTGGCAGACTGGTAGTGACGGTTTTTCCTGTGCCTAAGTCCACAAGAGCTCTGTGTGTACTGGGAGCACAGTATTCAGCCAGGTGGTTTCTAACTCTGCCTTTGGCTTTGTTTCCTGCTTCTGTGGAGCCTTGAGATCAGCCAAGAATCTTCCCCAGGCATGCACCATGTCCAGGACCGGGGCTATCTGCACTTGCAGAAACATGTCAGAATCCTTGCATGTGTTCAGGGTTTCTGGTGCTTGTCCACATTGCTATCTACTGACTCAGGCGGCATGGCAAAGCCTTTGTGAATGCTTTTGGTGGCAGCTTCTGGGAGCTGGAGGCAGGGGGAATAACAAGGCCTTCCAGGCAACTACAAAAGCAGAAAAAGGAAAGCAAACAAAAGAACAGTACCAGTAATCCAGGCTGTCAATAGAGTCCACCTGATACTGAGAATGATGAACAGGCCTGGGGTAATAAAACACCATTGATACCACCCCTCCCCCTGAACTTCAGATAGGTTAAGAACAAGCACTCCCCAGGACGGTCTTAATAGGGTTTTACTGTACACGCATGAGTACTTCTGCCCGCATGTGTATCTATGCACCACAGGCATGCAGGGCCTGCTGAGGCTGGAGGAGAGTGTCAGGATCCCTGTACCCAGAGTTACAAACTGTTACCAGAGGCTTAGAGCGCTGAGAACCTAACCCAGGTCCTCTGCAAGCAGCAAGCGCTCTTACTTCTGGGCCATCTCCTGAGCCCTACAGACGTTTCTAGATTTCTGAAAAACTTGACTCTTATAGGTTTGGTTATTTTTATGTGGGTTGTATACGTGTACATGTTGCTCTTATGGAAGAGAATTCCATAGTTCTTTCCTGCACCATTTATTTTCTGATGTTACCATAAAACAGCAAGATTTTTAAAGATTTATTTACTTACTTACTTACTTATTTCTTATCTATAGCTATCTTCAGACACACCAGAAAAGGGCATCAGGTCTCATTACAGATGGTTGTGAGCCACCATGTGGTTGCTGGGATTTGAACTCAGGACCTCTGGAGGAGCAGTCAGTGCTCTTAACTACTGAGTCATTTCTCCGGTCTGATATTTTATTTTTAATTATTATTTGCTTATTTAATGAATGTGTGTGATATGTGGTGTACATGTGTGGCTTGCGTGGTGTATATGTATAGGGTGTGTGTGTGTGTGTGTGTGTGTGTGTGTGTGTGTGTGTGTGTGTGCCTGTGTGTGCCTGTGTGTGTGTTGCACATGCAGAGATCAGAGAACAACTTGTCATTTTCCTCTACCATATGGGTCTTGGGATCAAACTCAAAGTCAGGTCATTGGTCTTGAAGGCAATGTCAAGGTCATCTCACCTGCCTGGGAAAACATTTTCAAAATATTCACTTTTTAGAGGTGACCATGCAATAGTAAGTGTGGAGGTAGAGGACTTGCAAGGACTGGTTCTCCTCTTCCACCATATGGGTACCAGGATCAAACTTGGGTCATCGGGTTCGGCAGAAAGCACCCTTATCTGTTGTGCTAACTCAACGGTTCCAGCAAACATTTTAAGATTGATTAATTGTATTTCATGTAGATGAATGGTTTGCCTGTATGCATGTATGTACACCATGCATGTGCCTGATATACAGAGGCCAGAAGAGGGCCCCCTAGAATTGGAATTCCATCCTATTGTAGGCCATCCTCAGAGTGCTGGGAATTGAACCTGGGTCCTGTGCAGAAGCAGACAGTGCTCTTAATTGATGAGCTGTCCCTCCAGCCTCATTTCATCTTCTTTAAGATGTACAGATATTTACTTGTGTTATTACATGTGTGTACCTGGGTGTGTGTACATGCAAGACACATGTGCAGTTGTCAGTGGAGACAGAGAGGGCATCAGAACCCCTGAGACTAGAGTTACACATTTGTGAGTCACTCAATCTGGGACCTGAACTTGAGTTCTCTAACCACAGAACCTTCATTTCAAACCACTTGCAGATGCCTTTCCCCCCAATCCTATTAAATCAATGTATCAAGCACTTACTGCAAATGTACAATGTTGTAAAAATAAATGATCCCAAATTCCAAATGAACCAGCTCTGACACTAGCATAGGATCCAGAAGCTGTGACAAACATAAGTATCCAAACTACCTGAGATGTAACTGTTCAGAGAAAACTGGCCTCACCTTGACATACTAGGAATACATACTGAAAGGTAAGGTAACTGTGTTACAGAGACAGAGCAGAAAACAGTACTCACAACAGCACAGTTACCACTACAAAACCCGGGATGCATCAACACGTGATAGAAAGAAGAGGGGATGAGATTGCTGCCACATGTCTAAAATCCCAACAGTCTGGAAATAGAAGTAGAAGATCAGAAATTCAAGACCATCCTTGACTACTGTGATGGCTATTCTTGGTTTCAACTGACTACATCGGGAATGAACCTCAATCCACAAGTGGAGGGCACACCTCTGAGAAATCTTTTACTTGGTTTAAAATGGATAGATCCACTTCTAGTCTGGTCCTTTGAGGTAGGATGACAGGTGGCTTTGATCAGGATCTTGAGGTGGGAAGACATGCTTTCAATCTGGGCCCTTCCTTCTGCTGGAAGTGTAACTAAGGGCACAGAAGGAAGCTTTTGCTCTCACCTGCTTGCCCTCGCCTTGCTTGCTGTCACTGGCATTAGGGTCTATTTCTTTGGGACTCCAGCATGTACTGAAGACCAGTTGAGACGTCCAGCCTTGAACAACTATTAGATTCTAGAAATTTCCATTCATAGCCAGCCATTGTATTAGCGGGACTACAGCCTGTAAGTCATGCCAATACATCCCCTTTATGTATATAGATTCATTATGAGTTCTGTTACTTCTAGAGAACCCTGACTGATACAACTATGTAAGGAGTTCAAGGCCCGTCTGGGCTACATGCTACATGTCCCACCATGAAGGTTGAGTCAGTAGACACTAAGCAAAAAACAAAACAAAACAAAACAAAACAAAAACAAAACAAAAAAAAAAAACAAAAAACAAAAACAAAAACAAAACAAAACAAAACAAAACAAAACAGGAAGACCAAGAAAGGGAGAATGGCTGGAGTTTTCAGGACACAGACAAAGTTGAACAGAGGGATTCTAGAGTTTTTGTTTTTGTTTTTGTTTTTTTTTTTGGTTCTTTTTTTCGGAGCTGGGGACCGAACCCAGGGCCTTGCGCTTCCTAGGCAAGCGCTCTACCACTGAGCTAAATCCCCAGCCCCTAGAGTTTTGATAAAGGGAAAGAAACATCCAAAACAATGCATAGGGAATTGTGTCCGGCCCTTATATGCAAGCAGCAGAGTCTGCTCCCACCGTCCAGGTAGGAGAACTCTATTGAGTAGACAGCGTTCAAGAAGGCCTTCCTCGCAGAAACTATAAAGTCCTCTGACTCACCAAACAAATCATACACACAAAATTCTAACTAAACATTCAAAATGGCCAAGTAACTGAACTCCACAACAAAGCTCGATATTTATAGAGTATTTACAGAAAGTACAAAAATATCCGAGACCCAAAATAGCAATGCTGAAATGTCCGGCACACGAATAGGCAGAAAAGCATTATTAATAACGAGGGAAGTAATCAAACAAAAGTGACCTGAATTTAGAATTATAAATGCATTTAAAAGCTACTCCACAGACTTTAGCTGGGTGGATAATATCCCATCCACAGTCAGCCAGGAGCAGAACGCAGCGAATGAATGCATGCTCGTGCGTCTCTCCATTCGGTCCAGGACCCTAGCTCATAAAATGGGGCTGCCCACCTTCAGGGTGGGTCTTCCCACCTCGGTTCTTCCAATTAAGAAATCCCTCACAGGAGCTGGAGAGATGGCTCAGCAGTTAAGAGCACCGACTGCTCTCCCAGAGGTCCTGAGTTCAATTCCCAGCCACCACATGGTGGCTCACAACCATCTGTAATGAGATCTGATGCCCTCTTCTGGTGTGTCTGAAGACAGCTGTGGTGTACTCATATATAATAAATAAATAAATCTTTAAAAAAAAAGAAAAGAAATCCCTCGCAGACCTGTGCACAGAATAATGTAACCTCCACAGACTCTCTCATTAAGATTTCCCGTCCCAGGCGACTACATTGTGTCAATTTGACAAATACAATGAGTCATCCCAGGGGTAACTAAACACTGAAGCCACCCTGGAGGAAGCTTGGCAGCTTCAAACGTATTCTTATGATCCAACAGCCATGTTCTGTGGTGTTTATGCAGATGAGATAAAAACTTAGACCCACACAAAAATCTGTGTGGATGTTTATAGCAGCGCTATTCCTAACTGCCAAGTCTCAGAGGCACCCGAGGAGCTCTAGCTTCTAGGATGAATCACAATGACTAAGGAACACATGAAACGGTGATAATATAGACAATAGGATATCATCCAACTCTTTAACCCAGGAAGAGAAGGAGAAGATGTGCGTGCACATTACCAAGTGCAACGTGCCCATCTGAAGAGGCTGTGTACTTACGGTTCCAACTCTCTGGCAGTCTAGAGAAAGCAAAGCATTGCCTAGAGTACAATAAAACAACCAAACAAAAACCCAGTGCCCAGGGCCACGGGAACACTGCTAGGACAGTGAGAGCATTCTGCACTGGGGCTACAGAAATGGCTCTGTGCTCACACTCCAGGGCTAAGCTGTGGAATCTGAGTTCAGTTCCCAGTACCTATGCTTCGCAGTTCACGACTGCCCGTAACTCTACCTCTAGCAGATCTGAAGCCCACATCTGGATTCCACAGCACCTGGATCCACATGACACCTGCACACACACATGGACTATATATCTGTCTCTATATCTCTATAAATCTATAGAGACAGATATAGCTATATAGAGAGATCTTTGAAAAAAGCCAGCATCAACAAATCAATATAGCAACTGCATCACCAAGTGTCCCTCTGACTGATAGGTACATAATTGCCGTAAGCATTACCTCTTTACATTCTACTCTGCGGATCTAAGGTTCCAGTTGAGGGTCTGTTTGTTTGTTTGTTGTTTGGTTTTCAAGACAGGGTTTCTCTGTGTAACAAGCTCTGGCTGTCCTGGGACTCACTTTGTAGACCAGGCTGGCCTCAAACTCACAGAGATTCTCCTGCCTTCTGCCTCCTGGGTGCTGGGATTTTCTCTTCCTCTTCCTCCTCCTCTTGTACTTTTTCTTTTTCAATGATAGCTGGGTTCTTTTACCATTAGATAACTAGCACTAGAGTCTCTAGGCCAACACACACACACATAAGGAAGGAAATACAGTCAGCCGGCCTTACATGTTAGGAGGAAGTACTTTCTGACCCTCCTCAGATAAAATCTACACACACTAAAGACCCAGACTAAATGGCACAGCAAGCTTTTCCACAGAACGCATTCGTGTCCTCTCATATACAACACTCAATACAATTTAATGGGCGCTCAAACCCTCCTCTCCATTCAGTGCAAAACCCCACTTGTAAAACAGAGCTGCCTGCTCCATTTATGCACTACACATTCACATTACACAGTTCAAAGAACGGTAACAAGAAAGGGTCTGTGGTTCAGTATAACTTTTTCCAAATACTTCTAGTCCATGGTTCGCTGAATCCATGTGTGCAGAATCCCCCAGGACACAAGGTAGTACACACTTGTGTGCTCAGTACAGAAGGATCGGGAGTTCATGACCATCCCCACTGAGCTACTGAGACCTTGCCTTCAAACCATTTTAAAAATCACTTAGTCTATTATCTGGAAGGGACAATAAACTGATGACGGCAACTAGAGTTATAACTTCCTCTGAGTCAGTCAACGTAACCTAGATGATGATTAATCACCTGTAAATAATCAGTGGCTGAAAGGCAGGTGGGTATAAGCACCCAGCTGTTCCTTTCAATCATCTATGTGAAAAATCCATTTTTACCACATAACTCAGGGCCCCGACAGGTGAGTCTACAACTGAACCACCCATGTATAAACTATAGACACTGGGAAAAAAAACAACCCAGGAAGCTTCCTTAATAGACGCAAGCTGGCACAAAAGGGTGGGGCATGGCTTTCCTTTTTTTCCCAATGAAGCAGAGTTGGAGTTTTATTTTAAAAAAAAAATAGTTTAATATGCTGGTCATGGTAGTGAATGCCTTTAATTCCAGGAATCAAGAGGCAGAGGTAGGCAGATCTCTGTGATTTCGAGGCCAGCCTGGTCTATAAAGCAAGTTCTAGGACAGCCAGGGTTATACAAAGAAACCCTGTTTCAAGAAACAAAACAAGATAAAAAATAATACAGGCTTAAGCATAATTAAGGGACAGGGAAGAGCACTCAGAAAGACCCACGCAGCGAGCGTGGGTGAGGGGGTCTAAGGGAGTTGTTTAAACAGGGGGAATATACATGAATAAAAGTGAAGTTTCAAGTATTAGCAATTTACTTTCTGAATTTAACAGCAACTCCATGTGCACTGCAGGAAAATCAGGTCATCAGCTAGTTCAGGAGAAAGGAAACAGACACTGACATTTCACAAACTACCAAAGTCACTGCACTATGCACGCTGAACCTAATAAACTTCTCATATAACCTAGGTGCCCAAAGTTTGTAGCCTTTCATAAAAACTCAACGTACCCTTCACATGGCCCAAGACGCAAGGTATGGAGCATAAGCTCTTAGCAAAACACAGGAGTCCACAGGGCAAGCTCTGGACTCTAACCCTAGCTTCGGTCTTTCTGTGGCTTACCATTCTCTTCCCTGAAAGAGGGAACGATGTTCTTGTCCTCTACATAACGTTTTCTAAAGTTAGCCTGCTGATGTGACCCAGTAAAGGGCTAGCCTAGCATACATGAAACCCTGAGGTCTATCCCCAGCACTGCATGAGCTGGGCCTGGTGGGTACAGCAGATGGTAGGGGCAAGAGGACCGGAAGTTCAAAGTCATCTTCAGCTAACAAGAGATTCTGACAATAGCCTGGTAGCTTTGAGAGCGTCTGTTCGTGTGTGTGTGTGTGTCTGTGTGAGAGAGAGAGAGAAAGAGATAGAGAGAGAGAGAGAACTAAATGCTCTAAACTCACTAAATGCATGCACACATGGTAGACATACTTCCTGATATAAACTACAAAAAGGCCAATTGTTCTAATCTGCAAATGTACCTAGAAATCAGAAGTCACTGAATCTGAATGATGGACATGGAAGTCCAGGTCAGAGAGCAAAGCTTTCACTGCACAGAAATTGGGTTTGGACTGATCAAACAAACACAATTACACACACACACACACACACACACACACACACACACACACACACGTAAATGAAACTACACAGGAAATGAACTGGTAGTGAAAGGACAAAAGAAACCTCACCAATGAAAAACAAACACAAACACACATCTGTGGATATCTTTTCTCTTCTTTTTTGAGACAAGGTCTCTGTGTGGCCCTGACTGTCAACATTTCATAGACCTGGTTGATCTTGAACTCTCAGAAGTCTGCTCCCAAGTGCTGGCAGGTTCCACCATAAGTGGCACAGGTCCATATCTTTATCAGCTGAACACAAGGAAGGAAGGAAGGAAGGAAGGAAGGAAGGAAGGAAGGAAGGAAGACAGACTACGTTTACTCACTTTGACAGAGAAACGCCCCCAGCTTTCCCGATCATCTCTTCGTGGTGTAAAACTGAATGGTTCCATGGAATATGGAGGAACTTTAAGAGCGTCCTCATCCACCGTTCAGGGTGTAAGACCAGCTGTTCATAGTGGACCAACATGCATTTCTTATAGCCAACTTCCATACACTGGTTGTACATGGTCTCTATGGCCCGGTTCCACTTGGTCAGACAGTCCCGGTAGCTGTTCAGGTCAAACCCAGCTATGGTAACTTTCCGAGAAATCATTGAGTGTACTGACGCCCGGCCATCTCGGACCATCAGGAGAAATTTGGCATTGGGGAATAACCTAGCAAGGTAAGTCAAGGATTTCAGGGCAAAGGGATCTTTGTTACATAAATAAGGTGCTGGCTCCCCATGTTTCACGATCACCTCCAGAAGGAAGGCTTGCATGGCAGAATCCAGCACTTCATCTGTGACGCCAGCCTCATCCAGGCGGATCTTCTCTTTACTGGATCGAGACCACATCTGCTTCAGGGCCAGGATTCGAGGGATGACCCTGGTTTCCTCTCCACAGCGGATGTCAGGGTGTGCATCCAGCATAGCCCTCATGAGTGTGGTTCCGCTCCGAGGCACACCTCCGATGAATATTAAAGGCATATTTTTGTGATAGGTGAACGTTTTGTTGGCTTTGATGTCCAGACCAGTTCGCACAGTCGCCTTGGGGTTCTCCAGTCTGGCTGGCTGGCTACGTTCCTCTATTCGGTGATGGCACTCCATGGCATGCTGGCCCAGGTAAAACACGGTCACAGAACTAATCACCAGGCACGCCAAGAGCAAGTTCTGCTTCAGCTTTCCAACCATCTTGATGTGGTTATCTTCTTACTAAACGGATATTTTGCTCAAAATTACTGTCAGGAAATGTTCAGGCCATGGAGATCCTACTGCAGAAAGATGAGCAGCATCTGGTGGGAAAGCAAAGATCGCCATCACATTACAACTGTCTCCAAACCGCCATCAGTGCTTATAGCCAGACAGCCACGGAAGCAGTCTGGATGCTCTACAGTCCTAGGAATATAACAGCCACAAATATGAGCGAGAACAAGCCAGTCGAGCACAGTGGTGTGGGCCTAGAACCAGCTACTCAGGAGGTGGAGGCAAGCAGACTGCATTGTAAGTAAGCAGACTGCACTGCAGAGTACCTCCAAGGCCAGACTGATAAAACGATGCCAGGAATACAGCTTAATGGCGGAGTGCTCACCTGCATGAAGACCTAGGTTTAACCTCTAGAAAAGAAGCCCACCCCCCAAACAAACAAACAAAAATTGTTTATACTTAGAAACAGCATTTTTTTCGATTTAAGAAACCTGAAGCTAGGTGTCTGACTCAGAATGGGAAAACAAAATGTTTTAACAGCAAATTCAGCAAACATTTAATACATTACAACATGTATTAAATATTGGAGTCTAATCCAATGTTGATCACCTGTATTCAAACTGCATCGCCCGCCCCCATCATGAGCTCCATATTCTACAATGGAGACAAATTACCTACGTAGAGCCCAGAGCACAACTCATATGTGCCTAACTGTCCTCTGGAGTTTAAACTTGCAGTCCCACAACCACTGAGCCATTTCCTTAAAATCAATCTCCTGGCTGTCCCACGTCCCACATGTCTGTGTGATGTGTCCCCTAAGCTATCCTGTCCCATGTCCTCCTCTCTGTATGTGGCCTTGCCGGCTCTGTTTCCCAGCAGGACACGAACTAAAACAGTAAAGAGGTCTATAAGGAGAAATGATCAGACATACTAGAGAAAGAATACATTCTGACGGGCTGGGGAGATGGCTCAGCTCCTGCTGCTCTTGCAAAGGACCTGGGTCCAATTCCCAGCACCCACATGGTGGCTAATGATCATCTGTAACTCCAGGTCCAGGGAATCTGATGTCCTCAGGCACATGTATATACACATATATACACGCATCCATATGCACAAGATAAAAAATAAATAAATAAATAAATAAATCTTTATCCGAGAGTCATGACTTCCAGCTCTGGCCTAGTGACAACGTAGCCAATCTCCCACCTCCCAAAACCACTATTTTAAAGCTGATTATCAAGTGGGCCTTTCAGTGCTCTGGAAGTCAGTCAGGGAATAGAACAACCTAAGAACATTTACAACTGACGAGGGTAGAAACTGGTCAGAAGAGCACGCAGGACAGCACAGAAAGTACTGGCAACTTCCGCTCTCCAGTGGTGGGGAGCTTGCTGAATGTGAGATGGCGAACAAGACACACGCCCAAGAACGCTGTCAAGCTCAACAAGGAAGTGAGCAACTGTAGCAGGCTGAAGCCGCCGCGGTCCTGGCTGGATGACTCAGGCACTAAGGGTCCAGGAGAAGCTTGTATGGTTCAGATTCACCATCCCAGTACTTAGACCATGAAGCATGTAGGATGCTGGGCGTTTGGCACTAGCCTAGGCTATATACTGAGCTCTAGAGCTCAGGCTAGATTAGTGTGATGCCCTGCCTGAAGAAATTACAGAAGGAAAGGGAAAAAGAGAAAGGGGAAAAGGAAAGGAGAATGGGAACGGGAAAGGAAGGGAACGCAAAAGAAGAGGTAGACATACAAACAGCCTGAACGGCTCCATGGCTCCTGGCCGGATCTACTGGTAGAGGAGCTCAGGGCTCAGCTGTCTAAGCCAAGCAACTATTGAGTGCTGAGCCACCCAGAGAGGTGACCAACAGAAACCATGCTTAGAACGGAAAGCAATCACAAGAGCACATATACTTTACAAAAATACAGGTCTGCTTCAAAGCCTCATAAGTGCATAGTACAGCTGTCATACAACTATCTGCAAAGTTACAACCTCACAGAGAGACACAGTATATCCACACAGGCGAGCACACGGAGACAGAGAACAGACTGCCGACAGCGGTGTGGCACTTTCCAGAGCAGATGAGAACTTTGACTCGAGTGTCGTCAGAGTTGCACAACTGTAAAATCTAATAAAACCACTGAATCATACACTAACAATGGGGGAGGATTGTGGCATATGAAGCATACCTCAACACAGCCGTTTTCTAAATATGAATACATAACTAAAAAATATTTTAATAGTCTCAATGAGCCACACCAACGGAGACCTAGGATTTGTTTATTCACATTTGATGCATCTGAGCTCACGCTATTCTGTCAGGCACTGCACAGAACTTCAGTCAAGAATCCTGAAGAATCGGTCGAGATGAAAAGATTGCCTTAATAAAAGGACTACAAAGACGAAGCATCAATTAAGATAATTGGTAGCAGTACAGCATTAAAAAGTCTTAATACGGAATGGTATCCATTATATGGAAGACACACTTAAGATGCTATCCTAGGACTCAACTGAAAAGGGAGTGGAGCGGGAAGAAAGAACAATGGTGAAAAGACAGTCTAACAAAAAATACAATTAGATCTAACCTTAGGACATTCTGGTTGATGAAATTAGAACTACATTGTAAGGAGGAGGGGGACCTTCCCAAACTAGACTGGGTAGGGCAATTTGTAGAGCCGGCGGGGGCAGGGGAGCTGTCTACAGAGCTGGGGCAGGGCTGTCTACAGAGCTAAGGCTCTGTTTCGCACAAATGACAGTGGACACAGGACATAGCTTAACATTTTAAACATTCAGGAAATAATTCAGCAGGACACCTAATAAAAATACGAAGAACCAAAGGGCCAAATAACTAGCTGGCAGCACCAGATGCCTCAACTGAGGGAGGGAGGGATGGACGGACAGACAGACAGATGGAGGGTGTTGGAGTCACTGGACTAGAGTAGTTACAGGCCGTTGTGAGCCACCTGAAGTGGGTGCTAGGAACCAAACGTGAGTCATCTGGAAGAGCAACAGCAAATACTCTTCACCATACATCCAGTCCCTGATTCCTACCTCCTCCTCTGTCTCTATCTGTGTCTGTCTGCCTATCTGTCTGCACAGCTGTCTGTCTGTCTATCTGTCGTGTGTGTGTGCGTGCGTGCGTGCGTGCGTGCGTGTGAGAGATGTATGGGAGTATATATGCCTGAATGTAAAGATCAAGTCAACCTTGAGTGTCCTCCTCAGAAACACCACCCACCTCTTTTGAGACAGGGATTCCCACTGGCCAGGACTGCACCATGCATGCCTTGCTGGCGGGCAGATGAGCCCTGAGGCCCAGACCGGTCTCTACCTTTCTAGCACTGGGATTACAAGCAGGCATCACCACACTTTGTTCTGGGGTTCAAATTCCTTGTGCTTGCTAGGCAAGTACATTACTAAAGCCATCCCTCGAATCAGTCCTCCTTTGAAAGTGGCACTCGGGCTAAGATTTGAATAGTGAGTGGGAGTTAGGCAGTGTCAAGTGAAGGGTGTGCCGAGCACAGGAGCCCATATTGAGAAGGCGTTTGAACGCTATCAAGAAGTCAGGAAGGCAGGGAACAAGAGGAGAAATGAGATGAAGCCAGTCAGGGCTGGACGACAAACCTTGCAGGGCAAGCTAGGGGTGGGAATTGTGTGACAGAATTAAACAGGACGATTTAAAACGTTTTAGGCAAGAAGTCACTTGATCAAATTTAGGTTTGTAAAATCTCATTGTAGCCAAAACAACCTTGACAAACAAAGAATAAAGTTGGAGGGCTCACACTTTGAAGTTTCAGAACTATAAAGATATCAGAACGGTATCAACCTAAAATGACTAATGGGAAGACTGACTTAAAGACAGAAGTTCAGTGGGCAAAGTGCTTTGAAGAAGTAGCTAAGAAGGTAAAGCACCTGCCGTGCAGGCCTTGAAGCCAGAGTAGAAACAGGACTGACTTCCAATGTTTTCTTTGACCTCCACTGACACTTGTTTACACATACACACGTGCACACACATGCACAGACGCACATTTAAAAAGCGGGGCACAATGTGCTTCTGTGTGAAATCCCAGCACAGGGAGGTAGAGACAGCTCACTTCCCTAACCTGCTTGGCAGATAAAAGGTGGATGGCACCAGAGGAATGAAACTGGAGGGAGTCGTATGGCCTCCCTACACATGCACACCCACATGTCACTGCACAGACAAGAACTGGCAGAGTGCTTGCCTACCATGCATGACACCCTAGCACCTAGGGTTCATGCCTAGCACCACATAAATCCAACACGGTGGCACAGGCCTGGTAATCCCTGCTCTTAGGTGAAGACAGGAGGATCGGGAGTTAAAAGCCAGCCTTGGGGCTGGGGATTTAGCTCAGTGGTAGAGCGCAAGGGCCTGGGTTCGGTCCCCAGCTCCGAAAAAAAAGAACCAAAAAAAAAAAAAAAAAAAAAAAAAAGCCAGCCAGTCTTGGCTACACGACACTCCATTTCAAACAATAACAACAAAATAAGTCAAAGAACGGTGTGGGGAAAGGTCAGTCTTGCTATACGTAAGTTTTGTTTCTCCGCTTAAAGACTGTCTTTATTACTAACTATGTACATTGTGTGTGCACAGGAGTGCGGGTGCTGGTGGAGTCGGGATAAGGGTGCTGGATCCTCTGGAGCCGGAGTTTCAGGCAGCTGTGAGAGCTGTCTAACATGGGCGCAAAATGTGCTCTTGACTCCTGAGTCATCTCTACAGCTCCCACTTTCTTCTTTTTAATGAAGGAAAATAGGAGGGAAAGCACAATGGCTCTCAGAGAAACAAAAGGGTGGATCTAGGTCAGGGGCCACACCCCTAAATGGTTCAATCGCTACATAATGCTTCTGACCAAACAGCGCTCAGCGCAGTGGGTTCAGTGGCAATGAATGTGGTAAATTTTACTGATACTGACAGGAAAATGATCCGGAGGAGAAAGCTTTCATGTTGTCTCTTTTATAAACTCGTCGGTGAACATTTCAAAATAATTGAAATCTGGACAAAGCACACTCAGTTCACTCAGTGAAACAGAGCAGAGCTTTTAGGGGCTCTAATAATGGTTGCTTTCTCTTCGGATTGTCACAGGAGTGGTTTTCTAACATTCTATTTGTTTTAGAGCAGGCTACAGGAGACCTGAGGAGTAAAACAGTAACGGATTCTTCTGAACTAGCAAGGCTTTCTGATTAAAACTTACACTGTTCGTATCTTAAATTACATTTAACTTGCTAACTTTTGACAGATGTCAGGATTCAATAGGTGACAGATGACTGAATGTCTTTTAAAACTGCCTTAGCATTACGGTGAAAGCCAGCTAAAGGCGGGGTGTGACTCAGTGGTAGTGTTTGTCTAGTACACACAAGGCCTTGCTTTCCATCCCCAGGAGGAAAAAAAACTCCACTCAGTTGTAAAACAAAAAACAAATAACTAGCTACCCTTCTGAAATCAAAAATAAAAAGTGTACCCCTAACAAAAATTAACAAGGTACACTGGGCATGGTGGCACACGCCTTTAATCCCAGCACTCGGGAGGTACAGGCAAGTGGATCTCTGAATTGGAGGTCAGCCTGGTCTACTGAGAGTTCTGGGATAGTCAGGGTTACACTGGGAAACCCTGTCTTGACACACACACACAAAAAATTAACAGGGTGTGCATCCCTACTATCCCAGTGCTTAGAAGGCCCAGCAGGAAGAGGAGGAATTTAAAGTCATCCTAAGCTACATACGGAATTTGGGACCAACCTGAACTGGAGACTACAGCTCAAAAAGAAAAGAAAATGTTCTCACAACCATCTGTAATGGGATCCGATGCCCTCTTCTGGTGTGTCTGAAGACAGCTACAGTGTACTCATGTAAATACAATAAATATATATAAAAAAGAAAATGTTAGCATGACTGATGTCTATGGTATCTAATTCCATTACTAACTCTCCACTGAAACATCTCCATTACCAGTTCTGAGCATGTTGAGGTACTCTTAGAACACAGATCCTTCTGACTCTACCTGGGACTTCTGCACCTCTAACCAACCACATGTCCCTAGTTAACAACAGACAGACCACCTGGGCATGCTGGCCAGCTAAAAATCCAAGATGGGGTCTTTGGCTTCGCCTTCCTTTCTCCTTCCTTACTTTCCACTAATTTACAAAGATCAACTTCCTCTTTGGATGGCTCTCAAATTGGAAGCTCACACAAATCCTCCTGCATCCCTGCTATAAGGGGCTTCTGGGTTGGCCCATTTCACAGATGAACAGGCTGAGGCTCAAGCAGTCTGTTATCCTCAGCACTTCTTTAGGTCTCGCCAATTCCTCCAACGTCCCTCTGCAGTTTATCTTATAGACTGTATGTATTCCAAATGATCTTCAATCCCTAAAGCCCAAAGACTGTCTACGCTGTGCATCTACCACACCAGACTTAGCAGAGGGCCAGCTCTCACTGGGTACTGCACCTCCAGCAAGCTTCCGAAGGGACCCATTAGGCAGCTCCTTTCTCTGGATAAGAGACGGTGTTAAACCTGAGGTCTCTACTCACACCTCGCTGTGGTTCTTCTCAAACCCTTGGCAAACAGCCCTTTAAGAAGAAAGCACAGGGTGGGGATATGGTTCAAAGGACAAAGCACTTGCCAAGCAACTGTGAGAACCAGAGTTTGGATCCCTAGAACCCACATAAAAGTTGGGCAGCCATGGTAGCTGCCTGTTGTTGAAGCACTTGGGAAACAGAGAAAGGAATTTCTCTGAGCAAGCTGGCCAGTTAAGACCAGCTAAAACAGGGGTTGGAGATTTAGCTCAGTGGTAGAGCGCTTGCCTCGCAAGCGCAAGGCCCTGGATTCGGTCCCCAGCTCCGAAAAAAAGAAGAAGAAAAAAGAGACCAGCTAAAACAGTCCTGGTTCAGTGAGAAACCTTACCTCAATAAAGTGGGCAGAGACTGAGAAAGACACGGAGAGTCCAGGAATGCAGCGGTCTACACACATACTCACAGCAACACACATGCCAACTCGAAACACACACAGAAGACAGCAAAGATACACACAGAGAGAGAGAGAGACAGAGAGAGACAGAGACAGAGAGACAGAGAGAGACAGAGACAGAGAGACAGAGAGAGACAGAGAGAGACAGAGAGAGACAGAGACAGAGAGACAGAGAGAGACAGAGACAGAGAGACCAAAAAGGGGAAAAGACATGGAAGTGGGAGGGCTTGGTGGGAAGAAGGGCTCAGTGGAGAAGGAGTTAAAAGGCTGATGGGAAAAACAGAAGAACGAGATACAGAGATACCAATGAAACCAGGAAAGGCTAGGGAGGTCAAACAGAAAAAAAAAAAAAACACTTCAGGAAATGCTGACCTGATCATGTCCCTTACCACTGCATATGTGTGCATGGACAATTGTGTGACGCATGCCCAGAGGCCTCTTCCTGGCTCCATCACATCTTTAAAAAAAAAAAAAAAAGGTAGTAGCAGTATTTTCTCAACTGGGGTCTTTGCAGAGATAAGGCTCAATAGAACCAGAACAGAACCAGGATGTTTCATTTCATTTTTAGCCTCAAGGGAAAGAGAAAGAAGCGCGGCAGTGTAAAACATAGCTTTCGACGCTATGAACAGAGCTGCTCCACTGTTCCACTGTCTCAGCAGGCCAAGTGACAGCGGCACCTTAGAAGGAGCAGAGAGCTTTTGGACTTGGAGAATCACAATCTCTCTCTCCCTCTCGTCCTCTTCACTGTCCAGGCAGTGTCAGAGAGCAAATAAAGGGCTTTGAGTGTGAGGCAAGCACTCCCCAAAATCTCTGCACACTTTACGAAGTAATTCCGCTATTAAAAGCAGCACTGAGCTGGAGAGATGGCTCAGGTTAAGAGCACTGGCTGCTCTTCAGAGGAACTGGTTTCAAGCACCCACCTGATGGCTCACAACTGTCTGTAACACCAGCCTCAGGAGATCCAACCCCTCTTCTCACCTCTGTGGGCACTGTGTGCATGTGATACACAGACAAACAGACGAAACACCCACACTTATAGAATGAATGAATGAGTGAATGAATAAATAAACAAACAAATTAATGAATAGTAAAAACGACTTGCCAGCTGTGGTAGCACACACGTTTAATCATAGCACATCCAGCAGGTGGATCTCTCTGAGTTCAAGGCCAGCCTGATCTACAGAGCGGGACAGCCTGGGCTACCTAGTGAGATCCTGTCTCAAATAAATATGTAAATAATATAAAATGACAACAGCAATGACTGGCCAGCAAGGTGACTCCCTGAGTAAAGATGCCTGCTGCCAACCCGATGGCCTAAATTCAATTCCCCAAACTCACATAAAATGGAAGAGAAGCAATTCCTGCAAGCTGTTGTCTAACATCTACATGCACGCCATGGTACAGCCCATTCACCTCTCCTATAGCCACGTAACATGAGTGCTGAGCCTGGTATGGATTCTGTAGTTGTTTTGTTGACTAGGAGTGGGGGGGTGATGCTGGTGGGGCTGGAGAGATGGCTAAGCAGTTAAGAGCACTGACTGCGGGGCTGGGGATTTAGCTCAGCGGTAGAGCGCTTGCCTAGGAGGCACAAGGCCCTGGGTTCGGTCCCCAGCTCCGGAAAAAAGAACCAAAAAAAAAAACAAAAAAAAAAACAAAAAAAAAAAAAACACTGACTGCTCCTCTGGAGAACCCAAGTTCAAATCCTGGAGCATGGCAGCTCACAATGGTCTATAACTACACTCCAGGGGATCTGACTTCCTCTTCTGGCTTCAGTGGCCCCAGGAACTCATGTGGTACAGACATACATGCAAGCAAAACACGCATAAGTATGACATAAAAACTAATCTCGTATTTTCAGTACAACTCTTGGACCTAGGGCTCAAAGAGAAGTGCAGAAAAGGGGGCAGGGACATTGTGAGACCAGAGGAGGGGCTGGAGAGATGGCTCAGTGGTTAAGAGCACTGACTAGGGGTTGGGGATTTAGCTCAGTGGTAGAGCGCTTGCCTAGCAACTGTAAGGCCCTGGGTTCGGTCCCCAGCTCTGAAAAAAAGAAAAAAAAAAAAAAAGAGCATTGACTGCCCTTCCAGAGGTCCTGAGTTCAACTCCCAGCAACATGGCTCACAACTATGTAATGGGATCTAATGCACTCTTCTGGTGAGTGTTTGAAGACAGCTACAGTGAACTGATATAAATAAAAATAAATAAATAACTTAAAAAAGAGAGAGAATCAGGAAGGTGCTGTGAGAGTTCCTCTCCTAGACATTCAAGAGAAGCTACCCCCATGAAGTCGCACCAACATGGCTGCCTGACCGTGATGTGAACATGGATGACATCTGCAGATAAATTAATATGGATGAAGGAATGCTCCGGAGGCCTCAACCCTAGACCGAGAACTCCAGGGACAGACCTGACCGGAGGCTGCAATGAAGGGATGGAGATCGACAGACACAGACAAAAGCTGGGACTGTGTGGACTGAGCTTCCAGATGGAGAAACTGTAGTATCCCGGGCTCAGCATGTTTGACAGAGTTGACCAGGGGAGAGGGATTACTGCATACAACGGAACAAGGAAGCAGGGCTATGACACACAGATGACCCAGGAGACAGAGTTTGTGACTTACCGGTCACTCACCGGGAAAGGTCTCTGTAGGGGAGCAGACTTCAGGCTGTAAATGAATATTTGAGGAAAGAATTTCCTGCACTTGCTGTCAACATCCATATGTGGACTAGAGGACACTTTTGACATTTTCCAGTAGGTCCTGGAGTGGACATGGCTGTGCCCGGACAACATACACCCACAGAGGACTTCACTAGCTCATGGATTCCTCTGCTCCCTATACCAACCAACCAAGGAATGCTGACAGCAGGAGAAGTAGTCTTCTCTACTGAAGAATACACCAATTGGTTATCCAATACCAAATGCTCAGCCGTATATGGGTTGAGTGTGTTATGTTTATATTTAGAAACTTATTTGCATATATACATATATGTGTGTATGTGTGGATATATATATATCAATATATGATATATATACATATGTATATATATCAACAATTAAAAAGAGACCAGAGCTAGAGAGATGGCTTAGCAGTTAAGATCACAGAATGTTATTCCAGAAGACCAGGGTTCAATTCCCTGCACCCATAAAGTAGCTCGCAATGGTCTGTAACTCCAAGACCTGACACCCTCACACACACAGGCAAAACACAATGTACATAAAATAAAAGTAAGTTAAAAAAGAAAAAGAGGGGGTTGGGGATTTAGCTCAGTGGTAGAGCGCTTGCCTAGCAAGCGGAAGGCCCTGGGTTCGGTCCCCAGCTCCAAAAAGAAAAAGGAAAAAAGAAAAAGAAAAAGAGGCCATGAATTTGAATGAGACGGAATGATACAATTACATTATAATCTCGAAGACTAAAACAAAAATGAGGGGCTGGAGAGATGGCTCAGCGGTTAAGAGCACCCGACTGCTCTTCCAGAGGTCCTGAGTTCAATTCCCAGCAACCACATGGTGGCTCACAACCATCTGTAATGGGATCTGATGTCCTCTTCTGGTGTGACTGAAGACAGCTACAGTGTACTTATATAATAAATGAATAAATAAAAAAAATTTAAAAAAAATGAATCTCGAAACATTGTAATGGAAAAAAAAAATCAGTCAACAAACACAGGTACGGGTTGGTGGTTCGTTAGCCGGTGCCAGGACTCACTGCACACACACAGGCCCAGTTACATGCTCATGGGCAGAGCTCTTACACCCTGCCATTACAATCAGGAAAGTAGCCACCCACGTTCCAGATCCAAAACGATGCTTGGGAAATGTGTCGGGTAAAGATAAAATAAAAAATGAACCAAGCCCCTAAGCCTTTTCTCCTTATGGTTAATCATGAACTGCTCACCCCTTTGTTAACCATCAGCTAGCTCCTCATGGTTAATCATGAACTCCCCACTCAATCAATATGGCAAAGCCAACGCCATCCTGCCAGGTAACGTCCACTCCATGGTAGTTCCTGCTTTCACTTCTAGCTCCCAAGCATAAAGAAAACTCACTGTAGGTCATGACTGGATTCACCAATGGATGTGTCTAGCGGTTAACCTCGAACGACTTCGTCATTCATCAGCAACTTCAAATCCTACCCAGTGAGCTACTGCAAGTCCTGTACTACATCAGAGCAATCAGAACTCATGGATAGAACACTCTGGGGCCTGGCTCTGGACCCAAAGACAAGGAACAAAGAGCAAAGGTCAAGCATGAAGAACAGGCCTTAAAACCTAGGATACATTTTGGGAGGTGAGAGGGAACACAAGCTAAAAACTCAAGTTCTTTAAGCGAAACAATGTCTGGGAGCTGTGTCACAACCACTGGAGGGCAGGTATGTGGAGGAGGACATTTGACATGAGACTGGTAAGCTCACTTGCTGAAATTCAGTGAGGATCACAGAAGGCTCGACATAGCCATCTGTTGTTGAACATCTAAGACATATGTCAAGAAGCCAAGATGAGGCCAGCAAGACGGTGCAGTGGAGTGGGTGAGGGCACCTGCTGGCCGATGATGCAAGCCTGAGACCTGAGTTCTGTTTCCAGAACCAGTGTGAAAGAGAAAGAACTTACTCTACAGACTTGTCCCGGCCTCCACAGTACTGCGTGCGCACAGACATGCTGTCTGATTTTGCTGATATGTTCTTCTGGATTCTTCAAGTTCATGTTTGCAACCGGCTGTAACCCATGACAAGCAACACACACATACACACACACACCACACCACACACGCACACACTCACACACGCACACACGGAAATGTGTTCCATCTGTTTATTTCCATTCAGTCACTCAATCAAGATTATACCTTTTCTACCAACTCGGTACGTTTTAGAATGAATCTCGACAAGGAAAAGGAGAAAAGAAGGCACTGAGTTGACCTAGCAGAAGCCCAGTTGATTACCAGAGATGGGAGAGCTGGGCTCTGTCTGAATCGGGCTTCTTCTTAGTCATCCGGCATTAGACAAAGCACTGAGTCATAGTTCTCTAATCCACAGAAGAGCAACGATAAACCCTTTCATAGTGTCCGCAGGAAGTGAAGCACACACACTTGCAGGCTCTCCTTCACGGCGCCGCCAGAGCCAAGCATGTCAAGGGTGGAAGGACCTTCTTCTTTTCTAAGACGGAGTTTCTTTTTTTTTTTTTTTTTTCTTTTCTATTTTTCGGAGCTGGGGACTGAACCCAGGGCCTTGCGCTTCCTAGGCAAGCGCTCTACCACTGAGCTAGATCCCCAACCCCTAAGACGGAGTTTCATGTGGCCCTCGAACTTCTGCCTTTACATGCCCCGGCAGACTGCAGGTGCGAGCCATCATGCTCAGTTTACACAGTGCTAGAGAAGCCCGAGCCTTGTGCATGCTAGGCAGCGCTCTAGTGACTGACTCATTCTCGGTCCACATGTGGAAGAGCTTTGAAAGCCTCCAGAGGGCCCACACACTGCTCCTTGCCCACCACCACCACTCTCCCCATCTCCCAAGCAAGGCTGGTGCCACGGAGCCTGCCCTCAGGACTACTCCCACCAGCTCCAGCTGGTCATCAACTGCCTGTGCTTGCTCCTTGGCCTTTATACACATCTCCTCAGGGAAGCTTCTGGGTGCTTGCTTCCCATCCCCCTGCACCAAATCAACCACTTCCCTTTCAGCAACCTCTAACTACTGGGTAAAGCGTCATGTGTGCACTTAGACCACTGTGGTCAGCCCACGCCACTCCACTGCAATCTCTGCTAAACCCAACATCATCTAGGACGCTGTGGCTACTTGAACAGCAGGTAAGGATGAAGCCAGGAACCACAGGTAAATAGAGAGTGAAGCGCCATTTCCCAATCTTCTCGGAACACCTAGAGTCATCTGAAACAAAGCAAATGTTTAACAAAATAATGCAAGAGTAAAGCAAGGAACTATGAGTAAACAGACACAAAGTAATCTGAAAGCAGGGACAAAGTTTTGTGATTATAAATGTTATCCTCAAACGGTCTTGCTAGTTTTATTGTAGGGGTAGTGTGTGTGTACCACTTGCTTGGTGCCCACGGAGACCAGAAGAGAATGTTAGACCACTGGAACTGAGCTAACCAATGGTTGTGAGCCACCCTGTGCACAACAGGAATGAACCCAGGTCCTCTGAAAGAGCAAGCAATTTTTGTAATTACTGAGTCATCTCTCCAGCCCCATTTTGCTGTTAGATGATCGTCGTCATCATCATCATCATCGTCACCACCATCATCGTCATCATCATCGTCGTCGTCGTCACCACCATCATCGTCATCATCGTCGTCGTCGTCGTCACCACCATCATCGTCATGATCATCGTCACCACCATTATCACCATCATCATCGTCGTCATTACCATCACCATCACCATCATCACCATTATCATCACCATCGTCATCGCTGCCACCACCATCATCATCACCACCATCGCTATCATCATCATCTTTTTCCTTAAATAAACAAAACTACAGAATTCTAGTAGGAGCAGCAAGACAGCTCAGTGTATAAATACACTTGGCACCAAGCCTGCCAACCTGAGTTCAAGCCTAAGGAAGGAGAGAAGCAACTCCCTCACATTGCCCTCTGACTTCTACACGTTTGACTGTGGCGGCTGTGCACACACAAAATAAACAGTAAGTAAATAACAGTGACTCCATAGCCTCTTTCCTGAGTTTTGACTTTCCCCATTCAGTCGTTCATTGACTTCAATAAGCAAATTCACTCAACATTCCCCTGCTTAAGACCTTTCAGCGGGCAATTCCTCTCAGAACGTAACCCATACCTAAAACACAAGGGAACTCCTCTATGGTGCACTCCAGGCTTCACCTGCCACTTGGCTTCTATAATCCCTCCCCACCATCACCGGCTTCCCCTTCTCTCCTGTCCAGTGCTGCCAGTGTCAGCCTGAAGCATCCCTGAGTTGCTTGTGCCAGGCAGCGCATCTATGCTACTCATCCCTTCAGCCTTCAACTGCAATCCATCCTTCCATTTGCAGGATGAGTGTCTCTCACACCACTCCGTGAAGTAGAGGGCTAACTTGTCAGCTTTCCAACAAACCGTGAGCTCCTTGAAAGCGAGACTTTATTTTTGATTATGAGTACGTATGTCTGTGTGTGGGTGTGTGCGCATAAGTACGGGTGCCCACAGAGGTCAGAAGACTCTTTATGTCCTAGAGCTGGAATTACAAGTGATTGTGAGTCCCCAGCATGAGTGCTGGAACTGAACTTAGATATGTGCTCTTAACCCCTGAGCCAGCTCTCCAGCCTGAAAACTGCAAAGAACTCATTTTGAATACATTGGTTTCAACTGCCAAGGACTTAGTGATGTTAGGGATGGCTGCGACCTCAGTCTGTTGTGAGTTCCTGGAAGGCTCTGACAATATTTTACCCTCTGGTTTTCTCCATGGACTACAACCTAATACAGTATATGAATACTGCTTATTCAATCGAAATGGCCACATTAAAACTTCCTCACAGAAAAAAAGAAAAGAAAAGAAAAGAAAAGAAAAGAAAAGGGCTGGAGAGATGGCTCAGTGGTTAAGAGCACTGACTGCTCTTCCAGAGGTCCTGAGTTCAAATCCCAGCAACCACATGGTGGCTCACAACCATCTGTAATGAGATCTGATGCCCTCTTCTGGTGTGTCTGAAGACAGCTACAGTGTACTCATATGCATAAAATAAATAAATCTTTAAAAAAAAAACATGAATTTAAAAAAAAAAAGAAAAGAAAAGAAAAGAAGGGGGTGGGGATTTAGCTCAGCGGTAGAGCGCTTGCCTAGCAATAGCAAGTACAAGGCCCTGGGTTCGGTCCTCAGCTCCGGAGGGCAGAAAAAACCTTCCTCCCTAACACTCTAGGCAGCTAACACTTTTCTAAGATTAGCCTACTGGTCCTTTCTTCCAAGTTTAATGTTATGATTTCCTTATCTTTAGAACAGCTAGAAATATACAGTTCAGCTTCTGTTTCCTTTCCTTTCACCTTGGAAGGCCATGGTTTGGCTTTTTGCTCGCACATGTGTGTGGAATGCATGCATGTATGTGTGTGCATGGATGTGGAGAATCGAAGGTCTCGGTGACCCTCCACTTTATTGATGTGGGATCTTTCAGAGATTTGGGCTAGTCTAGCTAAACAGCTTGCTCCTGGGATCTTGTCTTTGCCTCCCAAGGGCTGGGAAAACAGTTGACATGCTTACCTGGTTTCTACATTGGTTCTGGAAATCTGAGTTTCAAGCCTCACACTTGAGTGGAAAGTACTTTACCCACTGAGTCATCTTCCCAGCCTCCTTTGTATATTTTTTAAATGTGTATGGGTGTTTGCCTTCAGGTATGTCTGTACGCCACAGTCATGCAGTGTCTGTGAGGGCCAGAAGAGGGTACTGGATCTCCTACAACTGGAGGTAGAGATGGTTGTGAATCAACATGTTGGTGGTAGGAATTGAACTGGCGTCCTTTGGAAGAGCAACAAGAACACTTTAACTACTGAGCCATCTCTACAGTCCCTAATCCACTCTTTATATGTTAGTCTATTATATCTGCTTGTGGCAACTCCCACTCCCACTGTGTATAAAACAGAATCCTAAGTTTACTTTGACTACTTATACTTGAGGCAAGAATTAACAAGGTGGGCTGGGCGGCCTGGGTTCAAGTTCATGCACTGTGGAATGCAGAGGGGGGTGCGTAGCCAAAGAACAGGAACATTTCTCAGAATAACTGTAGATGTGAAGAAGAAACTGAGGCACAGGAAGACGATTTCCTTCGTATATTACTTGGCAAACTGCTGGCCAAGCCCGAACCCAGCTGGGCCTCATTCTGTGTTATTACATCCCAGACACTAGGGGTGCCATGAACAAAAAGCCTTGTATGCGTTGGAAGAGAATTGAAGTGAATTTTAAGATCTTCACAAGCAAACCTCTTATACTTTCTCTGACAGAACCATCTCGAATATATTTCGAACGATGGAAGAAAAGCCTAAACCATGTGTTAACTCTTCACTGGCATGAGTGAAAAGCACGCAACCACAGCTTTTGCCTCTCCACAGAGTTCACCTGGATGGGCTTAAGGAGAGAGCACTAGGCCTGATCTTCGGGTAACAAATCTAAATGAAGGCCAGAAAATACACAGCCAAGTAGCTCTGCTTTTCTTGTGTAAGATTTTGTTGTTGCTCATTTGTGGCTTTTTCGTTTTGTTTTTTGAGTCAGGGTCTCACAATGTAACCTTGGCTGCTCTAGAACTCACTCTGTAGACCTGGATGGCTTTGAACTCACAGAGATTAACCTGCCTCAGCCTTCTGAGTGATGAGATTAAGGGCGTGCATCACTATTCCCAGCTAGGATTTTTTTTTAAAAAAGATTTTATTTATTTTATCTATATGAGCACGCTGTCACTGTCTTCAGAGTATCAGATCTCATTACAGGTGGTTGTGAGCCACCATGTGGTTGCTGGGAATTGAACTCAGGACCTCTGGAAGAGCAGTCAGTGCTCTTAACCACTGAGCCATCTCCCCAGCCCCCAACTAGGATTTTTAAAATGTACATGTGTGTGCCTGCATGAGTTTATGTGTGCCTCATATCCACAAGTGCTTTCAAAAGCCAGAAAAGCATATCAAATCCCTTAAAAATAAAGGTACAGGCAGTTGTAACCTGCCTGATGTGACCCTCCTAGGCTCAAATACTGAAATACTTCATCACCAGGGAGTGGCGCTATTTGAAAAGATTAAAAGGATTAGAAGGTGCGGCATAATTGGAGAAAGTGTGTCACTGGGGGAAGGGCTTTGAAGTTTCAAAAGCCCATACCAAACTCAGGGTCAGGGTCTAGGTCTCTCGGTCTCTCTGTCTGTCTGTCTGTTTCTTTCTCTCTCTCTCTCTCTCTCTCTCTCTCTCTCTCTCTCTCTCTCTCTCTCTCTCTCTGTGTGTGTGTGTGTGTGTGTGTGTGTGTGTGTGTGTGTGTGTAAAGTGCTCTTGGATGCCAGAGAGGCCATCAGATCCCCCTATTAGAGTTACAGAGGTTGTGAGCTGCCTTGTAACCACCAAACCCAGGTTCTCTGGAAGAGAAGCCAGTGCCCTTAACCACTGAGCCATCTCTCCAGCCCCAATGTAGCTTTACTTTATCCCAGTCAGTAGCCCATGTGAAGAGGTGGGAAATTACTGCCTCCAACCTAGTTACTCACAGATGAAATTCTGTCATCTTTTTAAAGATAGATATGAAATTGCTCATCGGAAATCACTATTACAATTTTATGAGCAAAATGGAAATGCCTTATTATTTAATTTCTTGCACCTTTCTGAGGACTTCGTGGGAGAGGGAGGTCTGAGTACTTTTTCTAGCATAGGAAACTGAATAGAGAAAATGCAATCCACAGCACCACTATCTTACATGTGGATCTTCTTGCCATGAGGTCAGCCGGACTCCTACCTCTCTGTCAAACACACAGAGCATATAAGCAAGTGTGACGCACCATCTCCCTGCAGAGAAGGCAGGAGAAGAAGACAGAAACTCCACACATGCCATGATGGAATGATAAAGGTCATAGGGAGGTCTGAACAGACGTCTAGAGCTTAGGGAGGTGTATATCCACGGGCTGGCACAGGGCAGGGCGGAGGAAATGGCACTAGAGTAGAGGACAGGCAATAGCCCCACTGTGGAGCCGAGGTAGGACATGAGTATCCTATCAAGAAGTCTCAACATGGAAGACGGCATGGGCACATACTGAGGGAATTTTTGTTGTTGTTGTTCTTTTTTTCTGGAGCTGGGGACCGAACCCAGGGCCTTGCGCTTCCTAGGCAAGCGCTCTACCGCTGAGCTAAATCCCCAGCCCCATACTGAGGGAATATTAAACAGTCAGTTACTCTTGGTGAACAGAATAACATTATAAAACAGAGACAAAGATCTGGAGTGTTTCAGAGTTAGCAGTGGCCTAAGCGAATGTGCTGATGTAACACAGGAACGTCTTCACCATAGATGGGAGCAGACAGGAGAAGAACTCCCGAGCCAGTAGAGTAGGACTTCCAGGAGTCCACTGTGTATGAAGTAAAGGAAACTGGCTATACAGTCAAGGCCAGCTTCTTCTCAGAGCTCGAAACCTCACCAGAGGCTTACAAAAAATCCAAGGAATGTTTATACAAGAAAGAAGCCTGGCTCTCGGGGAGCAGAGTGAGTTCCGAGGCTCCATGATTTGCCTCACTCCCTTTCCCCAGCTCTGAAGGACCAACAGCCTCAGAAACAACTTCTGGACACCAGAAGCCACTGACTGGAGCAGGACAGAACTGCAGCTCCTAACAAAACAATGGCCCTGAGAGCCTCTACTTACCCAGTCCAGCAGCTCCCTGAAAAAGTTCCATTCTTAAAGCTTATCGTCATTTGAAAGGCATCAGAGATGCCTCAGTCTGAATGGGCATAGCCACAAAGCATTCGTTAAAAATAATCAGACACAACTAGTTAATACCACAGCTTCCGGCAGTGGCAACGGCAAACGGAGCAATCAAGACTAAAGATCTGAGGATGAGACATTCATAGAGAGCTTAGAAAAGCCCTCAAAATGTCCCGAGAGTGTTTGACCTGATGTTCTGATTTCCTGATATACAAACAGGAAATGTGGACTAAGGCACAGTGGTCAAAGTGGTTAACTACTGGTGTACACACATACACACATACACATGTACACACACACACACACACACACACACACACACACACACACACACACACATATACTTCTAAGATGGTGAAGTGGAGACCTCCAAAAGTCTGCCCTCCGTAAAAGTCACGAGAACACTGGCAAATGGTTACGACCAGCTTTCTCAGAACTCTGAAAATTCATCAAAGGCTTCCAAAACTCCAGGGAATTCCTATACAAGCAAGAAGCTCAGCGATTCTGAGCAAGCAGAATGAGCTCGATACCATACACGCCACTAGGTTTCTCCTTTTCCCTTCAAACCCCATTCCTTTCCTAGCATTTCCTAACAGGATGAACAGACACGCCACCAAGACAGCTACTGAGGGCAGAAACGGAGCAGTGGTCCCAGGGCTTTTGGTGCAGTGCAGATCAGTAGCAGCATGTATGCTCGGCTACATGCAGAAGACCCTAAAGTTGATACCCAATTCCCCAATGCTATCCTCAAATCTATCCCTGAGCTCCACAGGCCTTAGCATCCTCACCGACCATCCTGTGCTGACCTGCATGAAGCCAGTCTTGTCTCTGTCTAACTGCTCTCTCGAAACACTACCAGAGGACCAGAGGGCTCTTCTCAAAACAGATTCTCTAAGCTGGACAGATGTCTCAGTGGCTGGTGCTCTTGCAGAGGACCAAAGTCTGATAACCGGCACATCAAGAGGCTCACAATCACCTGTAACTCCAACTGCAGGACATCTGGCGCCCTCTTCTGGCCTTAAGAGGCACTATACTCACTCACACAAGCCTACACATTCACATACAGAAATATACACACCCAATTAACAATCAAATAAATATTTTTAAAAACCTACTCTCAATGTCTATTCGTGTTACCTGACAGAGTATAAGTTGTGGACATTGAAATTCATCCGGATTTCAAGCCCTGCCCTTAGGGCTAAGACAGAGGAAAAAGATGTGAACAAGAGAATGCAACCATCACAGGTCTTTCTGACAGTAGACAGGAAGCACAAGATAGCCCAGCATGATGGCTCATACCTGTAATGTTAGCACTCGGGAGCCAGAGGCAGGAGGATTATAGCAAATTCAGAGCCAGTGTGAATTTGGAGATCCTATCTTTTAAAAAGAAAGGCACAAAGACTGGGAAATGGTTCAGTGGGGTAAAGCGCTCACCGTACAATGCTGAGGACCTTCGTCTGGATCCCCCAGAAGTCATAGAAAGCCGGTCACAGTAGTGTGTACCTATAATCCCAATGTTCCCACAGAAGGGCAAGGTGGAGACCGGCGGAGGCTCTCTGGAAGCTTGCCAGTCAGCTAGCCTGACAGACGTGGTGAAGAAACAGAAGCGACCTTGCCTTAGGCAAAACAAAGTAGAAGGTGAGGACTGACAAACAGCAGGGATGTCCTCCTGACTACACACATGCATACCCACACTCACAAATCTCTATAAAAGGAAGATAAATGGAAAGTTTTGCTGTAAACGGGGAAGGGGTGGCCACGCCTTTAATCCCAGCACGATAGAAAGGCAGAGGACTACACAGAGAAACCCTGTCGGAAGAAAGAAAGAAAGAAAGAAAGAAAGAAAGAAAGAAAGAAAGAAAGAAAGGAAGAAAGGAAGGGAGGGAGGAAGAGGGAGGGAGAAAGAGGGGAAGGGAGAGAAGGAAAAGAAACAGAGAGAGAGAGAGAGAGAGCTTTCTATAAAGCGAGCATGTGGTGAGATCTGGCCCCACCCCTTTCCTTTTCCTTTATTACACTTTATTACTCTCTCTGTGTTTCCTGTACCAGTTGTCAGGTAAAGGGTCAAACATCCTTTTGGAAGCTGGAGAGATGGTTCTGTTGTGGCTTCTGTGCATACACTGGCACATACATCCCCAACACATACACATGTGCACGCACTCATACATACAGACACATACACATATATAAATAAATCTTTTTTAAACATCACTTTGGGGGAGTTGGGGAGATGGCTCAGTGGTTAAGAACACTTGCGGTTCTTCCAGACAATTCAGGTTCAATTCCCAGCACCCACACGAGAGATCACAATCACCTCAGGCATTGGCTGAGCACAACCAATCCCCAAGCCAACCTCTGTCAGTGAAGAGAGAAAAAGACCTGAGGTCACAATAGGATACACGACAGACCCAAAGCAAGGAGTAAGAAACCGATTGATTATTTATTATTAAATTATTTATTTAATTTATTATTAAAGGTGTATTTTTGTGCATATGTATGTGCAAGTGCGTGGGTATACGCACATGAGTGCAGGTGCCCCAGAGTCCAAAAGAGGGCGTCAGATCCTCTGGAGCTAGAGTTAAGGACAATTGTGAACCACACAACATGGGTTCTGGAAAGTGAACTTGGGTTCTTCTCAAGAGTAATACAAGCTCTTAGCTGCTAAGCCAGCTGTCTACAAGTTCCTGGTTCTAAGATTTCTAAGGAGAAATGGTCATATATATGCTTGGGTCACAGAAGAGGAAGGAAGGGACAACCAGCCATGTTTGGAGTGCCGAGATGATTGCATCTAGCAGAGACGAAACTGAGAGCTGAAGTTTACCAGAAAAGGGAACTGAATAAAACAACTTTGAAAAAAAAAAAACTAAACCCTGTGGGCATGCCGGTGCCACATGGCTTTTTTTTTTTTTTCTTTTTTCTTTTTTTCGGAGCTGGGGACTGAACCCAGGGCCTTGCGCTTGCTAGGCAAGTGCTCTACCACTGAGCTAAATCCCCAACCCCTGCCACATGGCTTTAATCCCGCACTCAGAACCCAGCACTCAGAAGGCAGACAGGTGGGTCCTCCTTAGGAATCAGGATTTCTCTTCCGGAGAAGGACAGATCAGAATCAAATAAGCACAAACAGCAAGCAAAGAGGACAGACCTTTCCAAGCCCAGGCCTAACACCCACCAATTTACTCTATTAAGCGTAGACATGGGCAGAAAGAGAGAGAGGGAGAGGGAGAGAGAGAGAGAATATGCCAACAGTCAGAGCCAAATGGCAAAGACATCTGAACAGCACTGTAAGTTTACTATACAAGCAGAAATCAAAGTACTCTAAGCAAGCTGGAGTTACCTTCCATGTGTTAGACCTACTGTGTGAGTGACCATCAATGAGACTTTACCTGTTATGGGAACAGCTTCATGATATTTATTTGTAGACATATCTCACATCATTAATTTATTACGGTATGAGTGTCGTGTGCCATGGTTCCTGTGGAGGTCAGAGGACAACTTGCAGAAACCAGTTCTACCATGTTCTGGGCTCCGGGGCTCTAACTCAGGTAGTCAGGTCTGCCAGCATGAGCCCCTGAGCCATGGTTCACACCTGTCATCCCAACAACTGGGGAGGCTGAGGCAGAACGGCTTTGAGTTCAAGACTATAGTCAGTTCTGGCCAGTCTAAACTAGTTTGAGGCCCTGACTCATATGGGGGGGGGGGGCGCGCGGTTGTCGCTGGAGCCAGTGCTCAGGGATTTAGAGCACTTGTTCTTGCTGAGAACTGGAGTTCAATGGCCAGTACCCACCTGGTGGTTCACAACCACCTCTAACTCCAGCTCTCAGGTACCAGCGCCCTCTTCTGGCCTCCTCAGGCACTAAGCCCACGCATCGTGCACACACATACATGCATCCGTATCTAAAATAATTAATAATGATGATGATGATGATGATGATGATGATGATGATGATGATGATGATGATGGAACTGGCATCAGGAACATGGGAAATGTCTCAAGTGTCAACGGACAAGAGAGGAAGAAAAGGTGGACGCTGATTAAAGCCAGAGGAGGTGAACAGGAAATAAAGGGTCTCCGAATTAAAAGGTATGCACCACTCCATGAAGAGAGTCAGCAACTGACACGGAAAGGGGGTCTCGCGATGGCTCATGCTTGTCATCCCAGGTTGAGACACGAAGACCACCACCAGCCTAGTCTACATGATGAGCTTGAGGCCAACCTGGGCTAGATGGTGATTCCTAGGTCAGCCTGGGCTACAAAGTTAAGTTTCAGGCCAGCTTAGGTTACGCAGTGAGTTCAAAGACGATGTGGGCTACAGGATAAATCGTGTTCAAAGCCAACAGGGATTACTCTAAATTCAAGGCCAGCCTGAGCTACACAGTGAGTTGTCTCAAAAAAAAAAATAATAAATAAAGGGGGTGGTCCTCAAAAAAATGGGATGACGGTCTCTCCACCAAGGATAGGGATCCACAGTGAGCGTGCGCAGGTGAGGCGGGGTACCCTGCGTGGAAAGTCGGATGCCTGCTGGGCAGACACGGCAGTAGAACCCAGGACTGCTAGGCGAAAGGAGCGGGATGCGCCGGGCGACCGGAGCGATGGGGGAAGGGGCAGGCGGGATGAAGGATGGAGGCGTCCCGGGCTCGGCGCCGCTTACCTACGATGGCGGAGGCGCAGCCGTGCCGTCGCTCCAGCATCTTGGGCTTCGGCCGCTTCTCCGGCCGCCCTAGCTGGTGGCCAGGGCGCCCGCCCCGGGAGCGCGTCCTCTCCGCTAGGCGACG
This sequence comes from Rattus norvegicus, assembly GCF_021556685.1. NCBI lineage: Eukaryota > Metazoa > Chordata > Mammalia > Rodentia > Muridae > Rattus > Rattus norvegicus. Next base: position 33,617,533 of record NC_141545.1, read on the forward strand.
GCCCTACCCGGCCCCGCCGAGAAGCGCACCCGCGGCCGCCTCAGCAGCGACTGGCCGCGGTCGCCGCCTCAGCTCCTGCCTCCCGCCGCCGCGTGGCCGCAGGATCTCACGCACGCCGCCATTGGCTGCCCGGAGCCTGGCCGCGCGATGTGTCTGCCTCTCTGATTTGTCAGTTCCGAGGGGAGGCGGGGTTTGGGAGAGAGCCCCTCGGGCAGGCGCTACGGGGTGGGGTCTGACATCCGGGCCCAGCGTTTGTCGAACTCACAAAAGCGGGGTGCCCTGCTGCTACCTACATGGGTAGTTTGTTGCTGGAGTAGCGGAGCCGGTGGCCTAACTGGAAGGGGAGCCAGCACTTGTTCGAGGCCCTCACAAGTCCAAGAAGGCCTTCATCATTGAAAGGGCAGGGACAAACAAAACAGCGTTTCTAAGAAGTTCACCTCCACCGCCTGCCCATTGCTTGACGCAGCAGTCAAGCACACAAGTCAACTTGCACAATATTCCAAATCGCGGAAAAGTATGATCGAGGGCTGAGGATGGAGCTCAGTGGGGAGAGTGCTTGCCTAATGGGCGTGAAGCCCTGTATTCCATCCCCAGCATCAACTGGACGCGGTGGTACATGCCTCTAATCCCAGTACTGAGGTCATAGGAGGCAAAAGGATCAAAGCCATCCTTGGCTACATAGGGAGCTTGGGGACATCCTGAATAGCATGAGTCCCTGTCTGAAAATAAAAACGTATAAATGAAAGATGGTGTGATGACCATCTGTAATATCTCAGAAGGCAGAGGCAGGAGGATTGCCAGGAGTTTGAAGCCAGTCCGGGTTGCTTATTGAGTTCCAGGCCAAAACGTGTTACAGAACAAAATCTTTCCTCAACCTCCCTTTCCCCACTGCCCAGAAGTCAGGCAAAGTGGTGCCCATCTATTATCCTAAGACTCCAGAGGCCAAGGCAAGTCAGGCCTCAAGACCCTGTCTGGGCTGCATAGCAACATCCTGTCTCAGAGTTTAAATTTTTTTTAAAAAGAAAGGTTGGGGATAGAACTCAGCTGCTTAGAATGCCTACCCTGCTTGCGTAAGACCCAGAGCATCTCCGGCACCATTTAAGCTAGAAATAGTGACGGGAGTTTATTATCCCAGCACAACCCATCTGAGTCATGAGCATCCAGGATCGAAACTTGTCCTCAGCCTCATGGTGAATCTGAGGTCAGTCTGTGCTGCATGGAGTACTATTGCAGCGAACAAAACATGAAGGGGGTGGGGAGGATGCCCATAATCCCAGCATTTAGGAGAGAGAGACATGAGATCAATAGTTCAGGGTCACTCTTATCTATGTATTGAGTTTGAGGCCAGTCTGAGCCATATGTGTGTATGTATGTGTATATGTATGTATGTAGTCTGAGCAGTACGTATGTAAGTATGTATATATGTATGTATATACATACATGTACACAGGCATACATAAATAGTGATAAGTAGAATCATTACACAAGAGAAGGGAGAGCTACGAAAAGGGGAGAGAGAATTGAGAGGGAGAGGAGAAATCGGTCTTTCCCATTTGTAATCCCCATGCACCACGTCTCTGCCAGGTTCTATTAAAGCAGTAACTTCTGCTCTATTGACATGGACTGGAGATAGCGCGGGCTCAGGGACCTAGAAGCCAAATATGGACTTCCTGTCATCCTCCTGCGAGCAAACGTCACCTAGAGAATGATGTCCAATCTTAGAGATTTATTTACAGAGACTAAGGTCGAGGGCTCCATAAATGTTCGTGGAAATGTCATTTATTATCGCCCTCCCCCAGTTAGAGCCCGGGGACATCACTCAGTGGGAGAACTCTTTCTAGAAGCCCCCAGCGGATGGTGAGGGGTGGGCTTCTGCAGCAGGGCCCTTCAGTAAAAGGCTGGGGGTGTGTCTCTTGCCTAGACTCACACAGAAAGGGTTGGGGGTGTGGCTCAATAGTGAGGCAGCTACCTAGAATCCCCAGTGAGGTGCTGGAGGTATAACTCAGCCTTGCCCAGCTCACTCGGTGCCTGAGTTTAATCCCCAGAACTGAAAACAAAACAAACCTAAAACCTGGAAGGGTTGCTATAAAAAAAAAAATCATCACGCCAGGATCTGGTGTGGCAAAAGGATGGGGCAGATGGGGAGGTGGGAAGCTCAGAGGTGCAAAACTGAGTTCCCGAGAATCTAGGAATGAGAAGGCTGTGGCAAAGGGTTTGCAGAAGTGGAAAGATAGGAGGTTAGGCATACAAAGAAAAGGAAGATACAGAGTTTGAGGGTGCAGATGTGGCTCTGAGAAGAACTGTGGCTGCAGAAAGGGCTGGGAAAGGGTATAGAAACAGCATGGCTGAAGATGGTTGTCAGTCCAGCCTTCCCACTCTGACCTGGCACTGTTTGGATGGATGAGTGGATGGATAAGTAAGGAATGGATGAATAATGGTTCCGCAGCTGCTCGTGAGGGCTACTGAGGACACAGGGTAGGGACGGGAGAGCAGTGGGGTTTCCCTGCTAGGGGAAGGCAGGGAGCTCTAGGCGAGGAGATCACAGCCAAGATCTATGATGTAGAAAATGAAGGTTAAGCTTGCATTCCATAAGGGGATCCAAAAGCCTTTGGTTAATTTGGGACAAGAAAGCGCTTGCTTACCTGCAGGCAGCAACCAAGGGCCGGTGAGCTACAGGAGAGACCTCCCCGTTCTTTCCAAGCTTGCAGGATAGATTGCCTGGAGGCAAAAAGAAAGAAAGAAAGAAAGAAAGAAAGAAAGAAAGAAAGAAAGAAAGAAAGAAAGAAAAGGAAAAAAGAAACAATGATACAGTTTCAAGGGAGAAAGAGGAAAAGGAGCGTGCCTCCTCACTTTTCCCCACCTCCAGGTACCAGAGCCCTGGCCAGATCAAGCCCTTCAGCCACATCAGCATCTTAAAATCCAGCCCAACCTGTGAGCAGGCATTTTCCACATGGCCCACAGAACGCTGCACCTTCCAAAAATACCACTTCAAGTAACCCATGCCAGGGAACAAGGGCCACATGCCCAGGCTAGAAGCAGCCAATGGGATGTCCTGAATCCCAGGAGCTGCAAACACCAGCTCTACAGACCCCAGAGACAGGAAATGCTCACTGCCTGGAAAGTAACCCAGGCCAGCATAAACCTAGGGCAAGGCCTCAGGCTGAAAACTTCAAGCATCCTTTTTTGTTTTGTTTTTTCATTATGGAGCCCCTTAACTTGCGGTAAACCTCTGGCCCTCAACCTTGTGATTGCTAGGGTTATAGGGATGAGCTAAGACGCCTAGCTTTCCTTGTTTTGTTTTGTTTTGCTTTGCTTTGCTTTGCTTTGCTTCGCTTTGAGGCAAGCCTCCTGTATCCCAAGCTAACCTCAAACTTACTATATAACCAGGGGTAGATTTGAACTCTTGACTCTCCCGCAGAAGCTGAGGTGACAAGCAAGCATTTCTACGGCAGGCAATGACACTGTTTCTTGACGACTCAGTAACTTCTTGCAGTTACGCAGCCCGCTCACTTTGTAAGTGTTCAGTACAATATACACATTTACACATCATTAAAAAAAATAGACTGGGCATGGTGGTGTACAGTCACAGTTAGGGGCAGGAGTTCAAGGCTAGCCTAGCCTACATACTGTGACCCTACCTCAAAAATACTGAAAAAGGACAAAACCCTTTATTTAGAAAAAAATAATGATCATTAGAACAAATGTTGAGGATGAAATTAACTCCACGATGCTTACTCTTCAGTGGGGAAGCAGCTGTGGGTTAGCGGTTGTAAACAGTTATCATAGCTGCTAAATATGGAAGACTAAATATGGAGGTAGGTAGGTAGGTAGATAGAAGATAAATAGATGGATGGATAGATAGATAATAGATAGATTAGATTAGATTAGATAGAAGAAGCGACAGATAGACAGACAATGGACCGATGGATGGATGGATGGACAGAAGAAATGACAGATACATACATAGAAGAAATGACAGACAGACAATGGACAGAAGACAGACGGATGGATGGATGGATGGACAGAAGAAATGACAGATACATACAAACATACATACATACATACATACTTACATACATACATACATACATACATACAAGAAATGACAGATTGGGTAGATAAAAGATAGATGATAAGAGAATTGATAGATGGTAGACAGATAAAAGATGACAGATTACAGATGATAAATGGACAGATAACAGATGGATGGCTAGATAGATGAAAGATGACTGGCAGATGACAGAGACAGACGGACAGACACATCTCACAATCATCTCCACTATTGATCCATTTGATCCATTTAAACTTCAGACACAGTCTTATGTTCGTTCTTCTTGATTACTTCACCAGGATCATGTGCAGTCTTTGAAAAACATCTTATTTATATATTCACTCTTAATTTATGTACCTGTGTCTGTATACGCCACGTGGGCACAGTGCCCACAAAGGCCCTAAAAGGAAGTCAAATCTAAAGAGCTGGAGTTACAATTGGTTGTGAGCCGCCCATTGCCGGCGGGTGCTGGGAACTGAACTTGGGTCCTCTGGAGAAGCGGTGTTCCATGATGAATTTAAGAAGGGCATGTTGAGCTTGGTGTGGTGGCACAGGGTTTTAATCCCAGCACTTGAGAGGCAGAGGCAGGAGGATCTGAGTTCCAGGCCAACCTACAGAGCGAGTTCCAGGACAGACAGGGAGGGCTGCAGAGAGAAAGCCTGTCTTGAAAAACCAAAGAAAGAAAAAAATAGGCATATCGGTGCACTCTTTCAAACACAGCAGTAAGGAGGTTCAAGCTGGAGGTTTGCAAGTCCTGGATCAGCCTGGACTAGGTAATAAGACCATATCTGAAATTTTTTAAAATAAATCCAGCATTAATTTGATTCTATGACCTAACAAACAATATTATCGGATCACATTTTCCCTCCATTATTATCTCGCCGCTTGTATTCTGGTTCATTTCCTCTCTCTTCCACTGAGAAAGCATAGTATTTGCGCCAGGTGTGGTACTCTGCCTTTCTCAGTAGCGACACGTCTGTCTGTCTCACTTTGAGGGCATACTCACGCCTCAGTGAACACAGAATCTACATGTCCCCGGTACAAAGTGACCGTTTTAGTCTTTGCGACAAATAAACTGAGAGATATTCAGAGCCTTCAGAAGAATTCTGGTCCCTGACCACTGAGGATTCCCTGCCCGGCCCCACGAAGCCTCCAGTCATTCAAGGAAAGTGGAGCTGGCTAGTGTTCAGCCTGTGAGGTGACCAAGATCCAGTGCCAGGTTGGGCAGGAAGGGAAAGAAACCAGAGCAGAAATCGGTGCCTAGAACCACGGGACAGGCTACAAGCTGAGCAGCATCTCCTGTCACCGGTGTGAGCGTTAGGTCCCTCCTCCCCTTCAGTGTCTATCACCAACCTCCAGGCACCTCAGTGGCGCTTACCTTTGCCCTCACACCTTGGAGAGAAGCCAGTTTGTAGGAAGGGAAGAAGCCAGGGGTCAACATGTCCTTCCTTAGATCCTACTGGTCCTTGACAAGGGGTCGGGGGTGGGGCGCAAGGGCGACTATGCGTGAGACAGAACA